>NC_084796.1:109444139-109745805 GCF_963169125.1 Humulus lupulus
AAATAAGTAGGACCCCCCCCATAATCCACGATTGGTTAGTTATTTCCTAAAAGAAAATCCAAATATGATTTTAAACTTTTTCCTGTCAAATTGAAAACGAGAAAACATCGTGTTTACCGAGTTTTTCGGAAACGAATAACTAACAGAATAATAAAAAGATAAGAACCGTAGAAATACTGAAATGTAACTAAACAAACAGTGTTTTTACGTGGTTCAGGCGTTAACAAGCCCTAGTCCACGAGTCGATGTTATTATACTTGGAAAAGATTACAGTAAGATGGCTGGTGCATAAGAACTTCACACACTCACAATGTTTCTCTCGGGTTCTCTTGAAGAAGATGAAGCTAGAGAGATTTTGGTAGAGTCTTTTGCTATCTGATCCCTCTCTCCCCCTTCTTGTAAAAGGAAGGAGTCTTTATAGCTAGGGTTTCGGATTAGGGTTTTTCTCTACGTACATGAGTCTTAATTACACCAGCCATAAATAGGGGATACACTTACTATAGTAGCATGGCTACCAGACTCTATGTGGGTATATTTACGTGAAAGTATGGGGAACACACAAAGTCAGCCGTCTTTTCCAAGTTGTCAGCGGAACAGTAGGCGAAAAGGTACCCTTAGGCGTGCTGGGATGTGTGCGGCTTTGACCTGACGGGCGTGTCAGGCGGGATCCTGTGTCAGACGGATATCATTCCAAATATGCCTTCTCCCGGACTCGACCGTTCGGTTTTGTTCTGTGCGGGGCACGGAACTGTTTCCGCGGAGACCACTCGAAGAGCCTCTCCTGGAAGGGGCCTCCCCGAGGGGTATCCTTCGGGAGTCCGGGAGAGTTGACGAGTTTCCGTGTTGTGCTTGTTTGGAAGAGTAATCCGGATACTAGACAGGAGAGGCGAAGCCTTTCTGTCCATCCGCGAGCTCTGGTCACCCTCCGTGAAAGACATCGATAATTCTGCTTCCCCGAGGTCATCAATCTAAACGCTATCCGGAAATCTGGATAACACATCGTTTTCTCTATTTTCTGATTTTTTCACCCTTGTAACGCCCTAAACACCAGGGACCGTTACGGTGTGCCTTGTAAACAGTGTTAAACTCGCTAATCGAGTCATTTGGCCAAAAACGTGTACTAAGTATGATTAGCGGTTTAGGGATTAAAATTTTTGGTTAAGATGTAATGTTTCATTAGAACGTTTAATATATATGTTGGGATCCCAAAATTATAATTTCAGAGTCTATTACAAGAAAATATTTACAACAGGCCGTTCTATGCGGCAAAAGAGGGTTTAACCCTAGTTCCCCTTTAAACCTCGGCCGTGGCGGACGAGCAGCTGCATATGTACACGTCATCACCTAAGCTCTCCAACTCAAGGATGGTCCAACTTTCTTTTACCTTTACCTGCACCACATAGCACCCGTGAGCCGAAGCCCAGCAAGAAAACACAATATAACATGATATAATATCAACAGTGATTATATTAATTATTCAGGACCAACAGTCCAAACAAATAGGTGACTATCACAAAAGTCACAAATATGGGGACAGCACCCTTTAGCCATGTGACGATAGGATCACCAGGGCTTAACAGATAGGTGAGCATCTCACTAGATTTAGCAGGATAGGTGCATGGTGATTAGTCACCAACATAACCTTCCTCCTGACTCTAGAGTCATAACTATGGAACAGCGTTCCCTAGCCATGTGACAAACAGTCACCGGGCCATATGCCCTGGCTCTGAATAACTAGTCTCAGACTAGCCAAGCACTTATAATTTTCATTGACCTTCCGGTCGGTCCAGCATTAAAACCCCATACGAGTCATTCAATGCTGATATCGATTAGATCTAATCTTCATTTGGCTCGGCGTTCACAACGCTATGCCATTTCTGACTCTTAGGTCAGTAAAACACGACCAGTGCTCAACCCATTGTGAACTTGACTAATAAATCCCAGTCTCATAGATGGATCTAACACCATTGCCGATTCTGACTAATAAGTCAGTGCCACACACAAGTAAGCCATGCCACCAAACATGTATCACATATCCAATATCCATAACAAGGTATTCAGCATGCTTACCTACCCAGTACTAGTACAATTAGGACCATGCACGAACACAGAGGCTCAAGCTCTGAACGATATCATACTCAGTATATAAAGCATGTCCTAATCACATGTTTCTTGTGAATCATATGCATTATATTCAACAATCCAACATGCACCCATAATAGCCATGCATGTCATACTTAATAATCAACCAACATGCATCAAGAATAGCCATGCATGTCACATATACACAGGGTGCAGTTTTCTTACCTTTGGTCCAAGCACATGTTACCAATAAACGAGCCACAAGCACGACCCTGATTCCAAGTTTCTAGTGATAACCTAGTCACAACCATAATATAAAATCTCATCAAAATGAGTAAATAAATACTTCCAAACCCAACCCAAGCCTCCGAGACATCGAATCCCACTCAACTAGGTAGTGGGATCGATCCCAGGCCCTTAGAGTTAAGTTCCCATGCTCAAAACATTAATTTGCCCAAAAATGACAACAAGCGCCGCGGCCCTTAGGCAAAACAGAACCTCCACCTGTTTCTTCAAGCCTGGGCCGCGACCCTACCTCGAACCAGCCATTTTTCCTCGTTTCCAACCTTTTAAAACCTCCCAAAAGCATATCCAAACATCTCCAAACTCAAAAATCAAAGTTCCCAAACATCCCCATTATCCAAAACCAACAAAACCCAAGTCTCAAATCACCCAAAAACTCATCAAAACACAAAGTCTAATTCAAGCTTAAAAACTTTAAAAACTTATAACTTAAAACTTGAATTACCTTTGATTGAGTTGTTTCCAACTAAATCCTCTGGCTAATAAGCTTCTAATTTTCCTTAGGATTGCTATGCCTCGATCCTCGCTTGAATCCGAGTCCTAGAACTCAAGTTATCTTTGAAAACGCGATCGGGAGACGAAAAGGAAACTTTTAAGGAGAGAGAACGTACAGAACGTTCTTTTTATTTCTTAAAAGGTTACTTCAAGCTTAAGTAGCTTCCAATAAAACCTAATGCTCGGGGTCCCGAAAACACCCCCGGGGATATTATAGTCAAAACTTCCAAAATTTCCCCCTGATCTTACTAACTCCCAATTTATCACAAAATATTAATTCCCATTACCCAATAACCCGGTAATGCTCTAAATACCCCTTGACTTACTCCAAGTCAAGCTTAAATCTCGTTGTGACTTTCCCACTAGCCTACCTCCTAGGATCGTCTTGTGCTGGGTAACCCTGGCATAACCAAATAATAACAAAGCACCACGCCCATTTCACATATATGCCAAAAATGCCCGAAATGGCCAAAATATGAAAATCACCCCGTTAATCACAAATGGGTTCACATGCATATTTAATACACCTAAACATGCATATTATCATTAAATATCATAATAAAGCAATTATGGCCCTCTCGGCCTCCTAATCAAGGTCTTAAACATTATTAGGAAATTTGGGGCATTACAACCCTAAAGTCCTAAAAACATTTTTTTTCCAAGTCTTCTTCCTCAAATTTCATTTAGCTCTCAATTAATAGCTCTAAGACCTCGTTGAGCAGGTAAGTGCTCTGGCGTTGAAGGCCTCCGGCGAGTCATTTCCACTCCTTATTCACAACCTTCTCATTTTTCTTAACATCTTTTTCTTCCACTAGGTTCAATATGATTTTGAATCCAAAACTAACCTTGGTTCGCTTACTTCCTTTCCTAGTAAAAGCTCTCTTTAATGTTTATTTATGTTTCATAATTTGTGAATGAAAATTGGGTAGTAGTACAAGATGGTGATGAAGGTGATAGAATAGCTATAGCTAGTGTGGTCACTCTTGAGAATACTGGTACAAATTATTGGTCTGCAAGCAAGCATAGTTGAAATGAGTGGAGCACTATAGAGTTTTTCAAAACTTTGACATGATGTTGAAATATGCAGAGCATTGATTCAATGTTATGTTTATATATATATAATATATATATAATGATATCTATATATTTAGGCAAATTCTTTAGTTCCTCACATGACTTAGTCCTTCATGTGGGTCCCATTTGTTTTGCCAAGTATCAAATTATCAACATTTTGAGAATTTTTTATTTTTTAGCTTTTGACTTGGTGTAACTGGTTATCTCAACCGGTTAAAAAAAATGAGCTTGTTTGGCTGTGAAAAGTAAGGGTATAACTGTAATTTAGTGTTAAAAATACTTTATAGTTGAAGGAATTATGGTAAAATTCATATGAACTTGAGACTTATTTACGATATTGGGTACGTAACGTTTGGCTCTCGATAAGTAATGGTTAATGAACTGTTGTGTAACACTGTTAAAGTCGAACGTAACAAAAACGCAACTATATTATTATTGTTTTGTGTATAAGAAATGAATTTGATAACTCTATATTTTAGAGTTATTAATTGAGCTTTTGAACTTAAAAATCTAAGTGAAATAGAGTGTTTGTGTTGTTATTGTGTGGTTTTAATCATTTCGTATTTTAATTTTTGTTTGTGTATTTTGTTTTAATTAATGATAAATCTTGTGGGAAAATAATAGGATTATGATATAAAAATGTGATATCTATTTTTGAAGGAAAAAAGAAAGGATTCTTGGAAAGCTTGGTGAAAAATGTGCAAAGAAAACATCTTGGAGCTGAAATCCTGGTACTTTGCTGTAACATCATTTAAATTTTGCTGCAGCAAAGTGTGCACAACCAGCAACATAAGTTATGCGTACTTGGCAAGTCATTAAATGAGGTGGAGTGACATGAAAAGTTGGATGATGAGGTGGAAAAGAGCTGATATTTTGAGGAAAAAGATGTGGTCCCCACGTGGAGAGAGAATGGAGAGGGTTTTGACCCATTTTTGAGCCCTAAAAAAATCATAACTAAAGCTTCTTCAACCTTGGAGCAGCCACCATTAGAGAGGGAGTTGCCATTGTAGAGAGAAAAACACCCAGAAAATGAAGAAAAAGAAAAAATATTTTATTTGAGTGTTAGTTTTAGGTTTTGGTATTTTCTTTAGCAATTTTATTTAGAGATTTGGAAAAAAGCAAGAGGAAGAAGAAGAGAATTTTGGGAGAAAAGCTTGGAGTCTCGTGACAAACTCCATATGAATTTTTCTTTTTATCTTTCTCTAATTTAGAATTTTGTATTTTTGCACATCTATTTATGAGTTAATTTATATTTTGCTAGTATTATTTTCTTGACTTGAAATTGTGATTTGGTACTTTGTTGCATGAATGTTTTGGTAGATGAGTTTTGTTCATTCAAGTGTGTATATTGTCTAATGCTTACTTTTGTATGGATTTTTCTTTTTATCTTTCTCTAATTTAGATTTTTTTTTATTTTTGCACATCTATTTACGAGTTAATTTCTATTTTGCTAGTATTATTTTCTTGATTTGAAATTGTGATTTTGTACTTTGTTGCATGAATATTTTGGTGGATGAGTTTTATTCATTCAAGTGTGTATATTGTCTAATGTTTAATTTTGATTGATCACCAATTGTGGATTGATTAATTAATATTAATTCTGGAAAGGTTAATGTTAATGGACAAAAACTTGAATGATGCAAGTTCTTAATTTCTTAGATTTGGATTTGTGATTGTATATGGATATATTATCACCTTATATGACTTAGAGGAATTGTACTTATATTGGTGTTCTTGAAATTAATTTGGCATAGGAATATGTTAATTAATTAAAAAACTAAACCATAAACACTTTGGAAAAATGATTATGACATTTGAATTCCTAGTCAACTCAGCCCAGTTGCTATAGCATTCCTCTGCAACATTGTTACCATAATTGTATTTTTAAGACAATTTAATAATTCTAGCTTGTTTCTTCTCTTAGTTTTTGTTTGTTAGTTTTATTTACTTTTCATTAATTTAATTTTATCTCATTATTTTATTTTCATTGAAACCAATTTGTGAGTTATTAGTTTTGAGAATTAATTTATAATTTTCAATCCCTGCGGAGACGATACTTAACTTATCACTTTATTACTTGTTTGACTACTGTGTACACTTGTACACACTATTAATTTCGCAACATAATTTTCTTAGGATTGATTTGAAATTTGTTTTATTTCTTTAATGTTTAGATGACTGAATTATTATTAATTAGATAGTATAGTTTATTTTGTATGAATTTTAGCCATTATATGGTAATTGGTATGTAAGACTTCGGCAGCTGATAAGTAATTTTTAAAGATGTGTTGTGTAACACAATTAGAGTGCAAAATAAGAAAAAAAATAATATATATATTATTATTGATTTGTATGTGAGTTTTGCATTAAGTTTCATTGAACAAATTTGATTTAGCTTTATTTCTTCTACTGTGGGACAATTGAATCAACAATTGAATTAAGGATGAACATATATTAATTAGATGGTTGATTGATTAGGAGTCATTACTTGTTTGATTATTTTTTATGAATGAAATATTTTGCACTTATTTTTTATTGACATTTTTTTTTTGTGTAATTGAAGAAACAAATAAATGTGACAATATTTAGAAGATACTTTATTATGAATTATTTCTATTATATTTTTTTGAGTTTAGTTTAAATGTAAACGTGTAAACATGATGATTCAGTTTTCTTTTATCATAACCCATAAATTATCATAATCCATTAATGAAACTCAAGTTTGAAATTAGAGACTGTTGAACATTAGGAAATATAAAGTCATGATCAGTCTATTGAAAGATGACCTTGAGATCAAACCCCAAATAATATAAGAACAAAACATGCTTTTTATTTCAACCATAGATCCTAAATCATAGAATTATGATGCAATTCTAAATCCAAATATTCAAAAAATAAACAATATACATGATGATGTATATAAAATCTTGATAAAATTGTTATAATTACACAATTACATGAAACTTACAAAACCATACATGGTCACAACCACATATAAAATGCTTATACAATAATTTCAAACCTCTTCTCACTCACTCACCCACTTATTCACACCAATTCAATGGCTACCACATGCATTTCCCTCATCTCTCTAACCCATTACATATATGCAAACCTCTTCCACTCTATATTTTTCTCATTCATTTCATTTTTAATAATCATTTGCTTTGGAAAATAAAAGCATAAAGTACAATACATAGTACAACCAGAATAACATTGACACTTCTACAATGGTTTGTGTAGAATTAAAGATGTACCCAAATAAAAGAAAAAGATAAAAAAATCAAACACCGATTGCCAAACAATAACTAAAACTAAAGCTTTCAACAATTAGTGTTTCTTCTTTCAAAGTGTATTATATTTATGTACATAACTTAATTAAACATGGATACATGTGTACTAATAATTGAAGGAAATAAAAGGAGAAGACCCCAAATTATAATGAAATGCATCAAAATAGTTCAAAAGGACCTAATTTTTACATATAAAAAACCACAATAAATAACATGAACTCTAGTAAGGGATACCGAATTTCATGATATAAATTAGAGAAATATAATTAAAAACATGAAATTTCACATCAGAGACATTTGAAAACAGAAAACCTAATGGAAAAGAAAAGTTAGAAATCCAATATAGAAAAAAAGCAAAACCTTTGTTGGATAGAAAAATAACCTCTAAATAGTGAAATTTGTGAAGGGTTTTAGATGGACAATGATTGCTTTGGCCACAAGGATGGGTTCTTTGGACGAGGAGAGATTCATCATCACAAATGGATGCTTTAGAAGGTGAGAGGTTTGCTACCGAGATGAGATCTTTGGATGGAGAAATCTTCAGTGTCAAGGATGGTTGCTCTTGATTGTTGAGAAGATGACTGATTTTTAGTGTTGAGTCTTCAAAACTATCTTCATTTCTTAGCATTTCCACCACTTTCACCAAAGCCCCAACAATCCTAACTCCCCTCCCCCCTAATCAAGCATAAATATATATGCATATATATATATATATCTCCTTTTCAACAACATATACGAAAAATTTAAACATCATTCATAGAAACAAATTATAAAATTGCACACAAAACCTTATTTTGAACTGACCCAAGGCCACCATCACCTGCGAAGAGCTCCGTCAGCCACCGTTAGTGAAGAACTCAACCCACCGTAATGGAGAAGTTGAGCCACCGTTTCCAGCCCCGTGCCTGTACTCTGCTCCTTGTCGTCGCCAACCCAGGAGAATGAGAGAGATGGAGATATTTTACAACCAGTAGAAATTACTAATTCATGGAGTATATCCAAAAGAAGAATCAACATATATCTAATGCCCAACCAAAACTACACAAACAAATAATAGATATAAGAACTTACCAGGAATGGAAAAACTCCACGAAGCTGGAGACTTCAAAACACAGCTGCCGAGCCCCAATGGTAATTCAAGCCCACAAAGCCACTTGATCAATTTTTCAAGAAATTTTGTATTCCAAACGATTATTCTGAGAACGAGGGAATGAATGGTCAAATAAAATAAACAAAAATATGACCAAATAAAGGGTAGAGATAAAGCAATCGCCGGTTGCTTGGGGGTTGATGAGGGTGATTGAGTATTTTTACACTTTTCACTCTAAACATTACAATCCAACAGTCCAACCTAAAATATAACACATCCAACAACTTAAAACCATTTTGGGACTAAATCCTTCAAACTGAACTGAGGGACGAAAGAATTGCTATATATATAATGAGCCTTGTCACTCACTTTTGTGTATATTACACTTTTCTCAATTTATAAAAGTTAAATCAACACAATTTAGTTACCTTATATGTTAGTTCCCCTAATTTTCAGTTGTAACTTGTGATGATTCCAGTAATGATGGTGAATCTCATGGTCATTGAAAGACAGGTTTGTCACAAAATATATATATACATATTTGTAGTTGTATGCATATTTGGTTTATGTATTGTGGTGCGAAATCTTTTGATTTTGTGTTCTAGTATGATTTCATTTTCTTGAAAGTGGGCCAAGACCATTTAAATCAATTGTGTTTATTCTCGGCAAATGGCAACTAACTAATATTACCAAGAAAACATTGGTAATTAATTTTGTGTTATTGGTTCACAAACATGCCCAACTAATTTAGAAAGTGGTTGCAACGATTTGTGGAGTGACTTGATTTGTTGCAGATATTAATAGTACTTAAGCAGTTATGTTTGCCAAAGAGAGACCAAAGTTGCAATAGAGTTCCCAAAATACAAGGTTTTTTCATGCTTCTAATTTAATTAAATCTATTTGAGTTTGTAAAATGAGTGAATTTACTTTAAAAGAGTTGATGCTTGATTATCCCATACTATAACTCATTTTTGTTTATGCCTTTAGGATTATTAAAGCTGATAATGTTGAGTATTGAAGGACATGTGATGCAATGAATAAATGGAAGGACATATGACACCTAATATTGAATTTTGGGGCTGTTGGGTTGGGTCTTTCATAAATGATAGAAACAGTACTGTGTTAGAACTTGAAGCAAATGCATTTACAATTTAATTATAAGTTGAACATCTATAAATAATTCCCTATTTGCACATCATAATTGGATATTAATTGTTGAAATTGTAGGGTACTTCTTGGTGAAGCTAATCTTACCTTATTAGTATTGGAAGCTATTTAGACAAACCAATGCCAATCATAAAAAAATATCATTGGTTGTGGACTTGCTTCTCACATTTTGGTGATCTCCCTTGGAGCTTTGAAAACTAGCTGAACTTTTTCTTACGGCATGATGATAGTAGGAAGTATGAAAGTACTTTTATCCCACAATACTTGCAATAGGTCTTGCAAAGCTTGTTATTTAATAATACTGAAAATCTTTTTTATGATCTCTGTTACACTCAAATTTCGAGGATGAATAAATGAGTCTCGAAATATAGGCTCATAAAGCATAAGCTCAAAAATAACAAGCAGTGGTTGAACATTTGTATAAATATGCATGATTCCTAGTCGTTTCTTGTTGGCGATCGAGCACAAGTTTAAAAGGTTCGAGCTCAATCTTCAAGCTCGAAAGAAAGAATCTTCTTCGATGCATATGGGTGTTATTCGAGCCTTAGTTGTAAGCTTGAAGATATTGGTCTTTGAAGATTGATTTTGATGAAATCACTGGCTAAGGAGGAGGCTGACTGGAATCACGAGCTCAAAGTATTGGACTATCTCGAAAGTGCATTAACCTTGCGTTCGAGGTCAGCAATGCATTTTGCACACATCAACTGTTAGGAGATCCCTAATCCTTAGGGATTTGTTGTTATATGATATTAAATCCTGATTATCATGGGATATTATGTATTTACAGTATTTATTTACATTTATTTAAGATTGGAAGAATTGGTTGTAACTTCCTTGAATCAGGGGAATATATTCTCCCAACCAGGCTTGTAAATAGCCTGGTAATTTTCATTTGTATTCGGGCACAAATTTGTACTGAGAATACTCTGTCGAATTGGTCTGAGAAAGCTTTGAGAGAGTATAAAGATCAATAATATTGACTCATGGACTAGGCATATTTTAACTGCTGAACCACGTAAAAGTTCTACTGTTCTTTTTTTCTTTCCTGAAATATTGTTTAATGCTCTTCAAATTCAAGTTGACGAAAAACAACGTCAACAGTTTGGTGCTTTCATTGAGAGCATTAAGAAAATCTTTATATTGTTTAATCATAAATCTCCTTCATTGCATCAATGGCCCCCGCGAACAACCTAGGAGCTGGTGGGCGACCATTGCCCTAAATACTCGAGGAGCTGATTCCTCAAACTGAGAATTATCCCCAGAGGCTTGGAAAACAACCAATGACAGATCATGGCCCAGACGAGGGGAGTGCATCATTTGACTCCAGGGGGATGCCTGCTCCCAGGTTAGATGAGGACCTCTATTATAATCCTGAGAGGTACATTCCCATTGTGGTACTAGAGAATCGTTGATTGTACCAACAATTGGCAGAAGCCACGCGATGTAATGAAGAATTGGCTAGGCAGGCCACTGAGATCCAGGCGCCACCTTGGAGGCCAAGAGGGCGTCCTAGTGGGAGCATGACTGCTAGGAGGGCCGAACAAAGGGCCCAACAGACCCAGCCAAAACCCAGGGCAAACACTGGCGACAATCTCCCTGGGAGGAATACTCAAGCTATTACTACTGGTAATCCTATGGTAGAGGTAACTATAGGAACAGGGAGTAACCGAGCTCCCCCAACAGCTCAGAGCACTAACCCTAAGTCTATCAGAAATAACCCGGAACCAGTCCAGGCCAATTCCGGACCCTCCAGGCCAAACAATTGAAGACCTCCACAATCGCCTATAAGGCATCCACCGTCTCCCATAAGGCACCCATCACCAATTCGAGAAGCACCCCAGCCTGCTCCTAATAGGAACCGGGAAGGAAATCATGCACCACAAAGGCCATCTCGAAGTGGCAGCTGAGACGGGAACTGTCAAACTCGACTCGGGCACGAGGGCGAGTGAGAGAAAACCCGAGGACATAGGGCAGCCAAACCAGCAGGAAGCCACTTGTCGAGATCACTGATGATTGGAGTGAGCCCCTCATCCAGAAAGAAATGCTAGTTTTATGAGTGGGAGTTTGGACTTTACTAGGTTTGTAAGCACATATTATAACGCCCTGCGTTTCGGGTACCTTTAAACGACTCGGGTCAGGATTGTTTTCCCCGAGTTAAGAATATTATTTTAAATAATATTATATTTTTTTTGGAATTTATTTCCATGAGTTATTTCTAGCAAAATTATGAAGTTTGTGATTAAAATTCAAGAAAAGACTTTCGGTCTTGGACCGACACAAAAACCCTAATCGGGTAAAAATCTCGGAAAATAAAATGAAAAACTATGGCAAATATATTTTGGGCATAAATACATTCATATAAATTAAAGTTTGGTCAAAAATAATAAACCTAAGAGGAAATGGAAATTTTCAGGCTTTTTGTGTTAAATGCTTAATTTTACCGAATTGGGGAAATTTATTCCATAAATGAACCTTAGGTTAAATTGTAATGTGTGACTAATTAAATTAAATGTGAGAGACATTTAATTTAATTATTATGTGTTAAGTTTTGTTTTTAAAACTTTATAAGAGTGAAAAAGGGGTTAGAAAAGTGATTAAGCTTTAATTACATTTGATTAATGTTAATGACACAAAGTGACATAAAGTAAAAACACTCAAGTGTTTTAGATATTTTTAGAGTTGTATAAGCTCTTCCAATCCCCACCTCCCATCTCTCCTCTCATTCTCATCTTGTTCAAAAATTTCCTCTCAAGTTTTCTCATCATTTTCAACTAACAAAAGCCCTAAGAAACCTTGGAAGCTTAAGCCTTGACCTTGGAAGAGTTTCCCTAAGGTAAAAGTTTCAAAAACTTGACATTTGTAAAGTTTTTAACCACAGATATTTCAATAACTAACTATATATGTTGTTGGGGGAATTGGTTTAAGGTTTCGAAAGAGTTTTGAAGGATCTAAAGCTAGTAGAAACATCAAAAACCCAAACAAGAACAACAAGAGGTAAAAACTTTACTTTTTATGGTTGTTTTTGTGTAGTTTTTGTTGACCCTGATTTTGGTCAACTGACACGGAGTCAAAATGCTTGATGTGGACAGATATGTTGGAATGAATATAATGACAAAAACAGTAAAGCATGCAAGAATTTATAGTGGTTCGGCCCCAGAAACTAGTAATAACCTACGTCCACTTGAGCTATTATTGATATGGGATCTCAAAGGAGTGATCAAAGAACTAGGGTTCTCCGAGTTTCACAGACCTTTGAAAAATAAACGATATATCGTAATGTAATAGTTCTAATTCTCTCGTAAATCTATATCTCAAGTAATAAAAAAGCCAAAAAGTCCCTTCCTTGAACTATCTTTCTCTATTTATAGGCTCAAAGAGGATTACACTAATTTCTTAAAGATTTTCTCTCCTAATTAATCGGATCATCAGGAATTATTGAAGACAATCTCGGGATTGACTATGATCTTTACAAAATCATCTTGAAATATGCGGAGTGTATGACCATGCTGGTCGTAAGAAAAACTCAACCGTTATGCTTGCAATATCTTACTGGTTGATACTCTAACAGAACTCTGCCAGGTGTCTTCCACGTGTTAAGAAATCACCTGCCACGTCATCTGTGCCTGTTTTTTTGGATAACAGTTTTGTTTTAAAACATTATTTTGTGTATTTAATGCTTAAAAATGTGAAAAAATGAGGTTTTCACACTTGGTGCAAAAATGAGATTTTGGAACATAAGATAAAAGTACATTTTTGCATATTGCAAGATAAAAACTTGGTAAGTATTAAAAACATTTTGACCTGAAATACCACTTTGAGATTAGGGAGAATTATTTTTATTAAAGAATTTTTATTCTTTCTAAAAATAAAAGATTTAATTTATTAATAAGTTGATAAATAAAAAGAGGGTTTAAAAATCCTATATTTTGAGAAAATAATTAAGTAAATTATTTTTCTAGTAAGCAAACTTGATTAATTGACTTAGGAGAATTAACTAGTCAAGATAAGAAATTATTAACGGTTTCTCCTAATTAAGTTAAAATTAGGCGATTTTCTTAAAACAGTTTTTTAGAGATTAAAACCTTAAGAAAAATAATTGTGGAATTTAATTAGTATTTTTTGGATATAATACCGGCTAAAATCTTCTATATATTTAACCGACTTGTTGAAAGTACGTGTTAATAGCGACACTTTTAAAGAAGTAGAATTTTAGCGGATTGTGGGGAAATACTATTGTGATACTCGAGCCTAGGTATCGAGACCATATGATAGGTCTCCCCAAGACTTAGGGTTTAGTCTCAAACATTTTTGTATGAATTTCTTGAATGGGTTTGAAACCAAATAAGAATCTTTAATCCTTACAAATGATTTTGAAAATGACCAAACTGCCGAAAATAATATAATGAATTATGAGTGCCATAATTAATTCGATTACACTGTATGGATAACTACAGTATTGGATAAGCGTAACTGGACTATATGTTGGAGGGTGAAATCCTGCTGAGAGGTAAGGACTCCAAGTAATTCAACTTCTATTGTGTGGCTACAACATGAAACGACTATTGTATTGTATGTTAGTATAGAGACACATGAACATATATACACTGTCGTAGAAATTTTGCTTAGAGACGTTAGTTTAGTGGGTGCTAATTCAGAAAATATGATTGGTAGATATCTGTTATATTCTAGACGGTTGATCCCCGTCACACTGCTTGATTTTATTATGTTTGGTTCATTACCGCAACGAGGGGCCAAGATGTGAGGATAGCTAGTTTAAACCTTGGGGCACCAAAATGAATGGGATCTAGGGGCCCTCATGCTTTCTTAATAAGTGAACAGTTAGAACCCGAGCAAGTGCTCTGATAAGTTATTCCTGGATAGTGATCGTGAATATTGGCCATTCAGTGAGAGTGCCTAGAGATACTAGGGGTTGCCAAGTTTGAGTGAAGCTGAACACCCTAGGGGAAACTGCTCACCAGCACCACTGATTAACATAGAAGTCTCTGTAAACCCGTGTAACTTTGATTACACTCTTGATTAGTAGCAATGCCCTAAGTAGCTTGATGGTTACCCTTGTGAGGGATTTACTCTTGGATAAGTGGCGATGCTCTAGGTAACTCGATAGTTACCCTTAATGGGGAGTTTTATTGGCTAGATCTTAGTGTTGAGACTCAGTTCTCTCTTACAGATTAGCAATTATGCTGGTGGGCGTGATATGCTTGAATTGTTGGAAATTGTTGAGTGTTGGTCTCGAATTATATTGTGATATATTATATCTGCTTGCTCTGGGATTTTCTAAGTGCAGGGATTTATATGTTTATATGAAATAGTTTGCCATTGGTTGTCAGGCATGACCATAAGTTTACCAGGATGTGTTTGCGTTCTTGAAATTGATTGTTTAGGGTCCGGATGGATCCGAAACCTTAATTCTGTTAAGATATTGTTGCCAGTGGTCAGTGACCACTTGTCTTCTCTGCATGCTTTTGTTTTAAAGTTGAACTTACTAAGCATTTTCGCTTACCTAGTTGTTTCCTGTTGTAGGTATGAACAAGGACAAAGCAGAGCAGTGAGTGCTGGAGTCTACTTTGCGGATGTACACGTGGACCGACCTTTTGGGAAGCTGCTTTGTTTTTGGAAATGTTGTTTTATTTTCATAAACTAGGCTCAGTTTACTCTTCATAAACTATGCTTGTATTAAATATTAAGTATGGCCATACTAATTTTAAAAAGTGTTTTTATACGGGGTTTTGAGACATTTTGTTACATGAAAATGTTTATATTTCTGCAGTATCGAGTCTTGAAAATCTGGGATGTTACAGTTGGTATCAAAGCTCAAGTTGAGCTGATTCTGTAGACAACCCACATGTACATTTTGCAAAGATAAACAAGCACTCACTGTAAGTACTGTCTTTTCATATATGTTTCCTTTGCTTTCTTTTATTTACCTCAATTCTATAAATTGTAGGTTATGGTCGATATACCTGAGATAGGTGACCTTGTGATAGGAAACCTACCCATGATCCCTATGCCTAGGATCGATTACTATAGAATCTTCAACGATGAGAATCCATGACGCTTCAAGTACGATCAACAACATCGGGGTGTTATTTGGCAATGGACTGATTGCATGACAGAAGTCCTTGATAGGGCCAACACACCTGAGGGACGAAGAGTGCGATATGCTAGCACTTGTCTGAGAGTCTTGACACAGATTTGGTTTTGTCACAGACATTGGTGACTGATTCGTGACACATGGGATGACTTCCGTATGCAGATCGAGCTAGCGTTTGGTCCATGGATTGGCCTATCTCTGTGGTCGATAGCATACCTCGAGGCAAAGGAGGATCTTGAGAAGCTAGACGAGGATACCAACATAAAGTTGGATATCCTGATGGATAGCCTAGATTAGGTTATGTTGTGAGAGTCTTGTTGATACTTTTTGTAAAGACTTCGCAAACCTACTAGGTTGTAGGACTTTGGTGTAGTTGTAGCAGGCAGATGTAGAAACCTGACGTGTAGTTAGGGTTCTCTTTTTGGATTTATTGTCTTGCTAACTAACGTGTAGTTGTACCCATGATCCTATGGCATGATCTTTCATGATCATTTTGAATTGCTAGGTTATATCCCAAAATATTATGACTACCTATTTTGAGTCGAATCATTATGGTTCTTCTTTCTTGTTTATGAGCAAAACTGGTATGCTTATTTATTCTAGGTTAGTATTCTTCCCTACTATATGTGGTATAAAGACTTGCAATGGTGCCTAACACTCGAGCCAGGGGAGGTTGAGCTGTTAATCAACCAGACCCAGCCGAGAGAGTGACGGTTGACCAAGATGTAGGTCATGGCTGAGGCTGAGGACAAAGAATACAGCCGGAACCAAATCTGGCAACTCAGATAGATGATTTTTGACTTTGTGGCGGCTACCGAAAGGGAAAAGGTAATCTGCGTTGGTATTAACTTCTCTTCCCTATGCGCTTAGGAGATTTTTGATTTTAAATAAAAAAAAATGGCAGGGAGAAGAGCTTAGAGAGGAAGGGGTGTTGCTGGCCGGGGCCAGGCTGCACCTGCTGCTAGAGCTCAGAACGCCCCTGCCGCCAGAGCTCCAATCCAAGCTGCTAGAATTCGCAAGATAGCTGAGCAGATGAATAATCTACAAAGGCTAGTGGAGATGCAGAGAGCCCAAATTGAAAGAGGACAAAAAAGACAGGAGTACTTTGATGCCCTCCAAGCTAAAAGGTTTAATACCCTTTTGGGGACGACTCCCCATGCCACCCAATAATGCTAAAAACAATGAAGTACCACCCGCAAATGATGAAATACCACCTGGAAAAAAAAAAGAAGAACAGAACCCTGGCCTGCAGGTTGTCGTTGAGCAACCGGTACTGCCAGTAGAAGCACCAAGAGCGGCCCGAGCGAAACCTATATCAGAAAGGTTCGGCAACCAGAATCCACCTATATTCGAGGGGAGCAGTGACCCATAAATGGTAGAGGAATGGATCAGTATTTTGGAAAGGATCTTCAAGTTCATTGGAACTACCGAGAGAGAAAAGGTAGTTTGTGTGACCTATATGCTGAGAAAAGATGCCCGCATCTGGTGGGACGCAGCCAAGAAAGGGCATAATGTTGCCAAGATGGAATGGCTAGAGTTCTTGACCTTGTTCAATGGAAAGTACTTTAGTAAGGCAGTGATCGAGCATAAAGTGAATGAGTTCACTAATCTGAAGTAGGAAACGTCGACCGTGCAGGACTACGTTCGAAAATTTGACCAGCTGTCTAGGTTCACAAAGAACCAGATGAATATTGAAGAAAATAAGACCTAGAGTTTTATGAAAGGCCTGCGGAACGGGCACTTCGCCAAGAGTCTTGGGCTGTGTCAGACAAGCCAGAACCACAGAAGATCGAAGACAGGAGGTACACTCCCAAAAACCCCAGAAAGTTTCAGGCCAATTAGAATGGCCCAAGGGGAAAGTTCAACCCGAGGTTCGGCCAGAGCTTAGGGCGAAAAAACAATCCAAGAGGCACAAGGCCGATTGTTGGGGGAAATAACAAAAGAAAAGGGGGACCTCCCAATCAGGCAATGGCTAGTCCCAACAAACAGCCGAGACGTGAGTTTGAACAATGGCCACTATGCAACAAGTGTAACTGACGCCATCGGGGCGAGTGTGGGGTATGTTATAATTGTGGAAAGCCAGGGCACTTTGCTAAAGAGTGCCAAATGCCAGCCAAGGGCAACAAAAATGACCAGCAGAAACAAATTGGAGCTTCGCCTCGGGTTTATGCACTTACGCAAAGTGACAAAGGAGCTGGACCATTTGATATGGTGTCAGGTTAGATTTCTATCGCCCAATCCTCGGCATATGCATTAATGGATACTGGTGCATCACATTCTTTTGTATCTGCATCCTTTGTGGAAAAATTAAATAGAGGGCTTGAGCCTATGCCTGTTATTTGTGGGGTATCCTTGCCTTTGGGATAGAATATGCTGGTGCAGACATGGCTTAGAGCCGTACCAGTTTGGATTTAAGGTCGTGAGCTGACGGTGGATCTGTTAGTCTTGGACCTACATGAATACAACGTCATATTTGGGATGGATCGGTTAACCCGATATGGAGCCATTATCAATTGCAAGCGCAGAAAAGTGGTCTTCACCCCAGCAGGAGAAGAACCATTCGAGTTCAAGGTTACGTCAAGAGAAAATAAGTGCCCATGATTTCTGCAATGAAGGTGAGAAAAACCTTGAGTGACGGATGCATCGGTTTTCTGGCAAACATAGTGGATAAGGATAAAGAGATGAGTCAACATCCTTCTAATGTACTGATTGTGTGCAAGTTTCCCGACGTCACTACTACTACAAAAACACAATTTTAGGACACTCACCTAAATGCGAGTCCTAAAAAAAGCCTCCTGGACTTTTTAGGACTCGCGTTGCCCTTAAAGAATGTGTCGAGTTCTAAAAACTTTGTGTGTCCTAAATGTTTGAGTTTTTTTTTAAAACAAACACCTCCTAGACTTTTTAGGACTCGCAAGTGCTTTTAGGACTCGCATTGCGAGTCCTAAAAACTTATGTGTATCATAAAAGTTTAAATTAAAAAAATTTCAAATTCCCTCCAATTTTCCTTAAAAACTGTTTTTAGGACTCCCAACAAGTGTCCTAAAAACATATATATGTCCTAAAAAACCTTAATAGAAAATTTAAGTGTAATATTAGTGGTGACTTTTAAGGGCTCACTTTGGGTGTCCTAAAAACTTTTAAGTAAAAAATGATAAATAAATGAATAAATTAAAGCTTTATTTGAATAACTAAATTAAAAAAACAGATTTCTTTTATTTTTATTTTTTCAGAAAAGAAAAGAAAATTTAATTTTATTTATTTGGGGTTATACCCGAATATTGTATTTAAAAAAAAATCTGACCTAATAAACTAAAGTCCTAACCCTAAAAGTTTCAGCCTCCCTCCCAACCCTCTTCTCCCCTGCCGACCATGCATCTCCTTGTCTCCCTCCCAAACCTCTTCTCCCCTGCCGACCCATGCATATCCTTGTCTCCCTCCCAAACCTCTTCTCCCCTGCCGACCCATGCATATCCTTGTCTCTCTCAGCCTTTCCAAGACGCTGCACATGGACGCCGTCGACGAGATCCGTGGCTTGCTTAAGCAGATGAGGTGGTGGCTTGCGGTGGTGCTCGCTGCAATGGTGGCTCGCGGAGGGGCTCACTGCAACGCCGTGGACGAGATCCGTGGCTTGCTTTAGCAGATGAGGCGGTGGCTCACGGTGGGGCTCATGGAGGGGCTCGCGGAGGGGCTCGCTACAACGCTGGCTCACAGAGGCGGTGGCTCGGAGGGGATCGCTGCAACGCTGGCTCACAGAGGTGGTGGCTTGGAGGCGGGTCTTCATTTTCAGGTGGTGGCTCGCAGGTGGGTCATCATTTTCGGGTGGTGGCTGACAGGTTGTGTTTGTTTGGATTTTCAGGTGTTGTATTTATTTTGATCTTTATGTTAATGGAAAAGTTTTGTTTGGAACTTTATGTCAATGGAAAAGTTTCAGATATGTTATTTAGGTTGATTGTATATAATCATATAATATTATTGGTATGGATTAATGTTTGCATATGCTTGTAGTTATCTCAACAATGTTTGCTTTGATTTTGTTTTTGTGTATCTTTAATATATTCATTCAACTAATCATAATAATATTTCTAATATTTTTTATAATTTATTTATTTTAAATATATAAGAATATATTTATTATTCATTCAGCAATAATGGGATTTAAAAAAATTTGGGCATTTTACCCAAATATTGATTTATAAAATAAAATTATAATTAATTAAAAGGTACTTAAAGAAATTTTTTAGAACACACATTGCGAGTCCTAAAAATCCTTTTTTTGTAGTAGTAAAAACTTTTTAGGACTCGCAACGCGAGTCCTAACAACATTCTTTTAGGACTCGCGTTGCGAGTCCTAAAAAACCTCAGTTCTTAAGGCTCTCAAATAGAGGACTCGCGCCCCGTGAGTCCTAAAAACTTTTTTAGGACTCGCAATGCAAGTCCTACAAATCCTTTTTTGTAGTAGTGCGTATTTCCTGAAGATCTCCCAGGGATTCCACCAGACCGAGAGATCGTGTTTGAGATAGAGCTAATTCCAGGAAAATGTAGTGTCTCAGAATTTTACTTAGCTAGATAGTAGTAGTAGTAGCTAGTAGTAGCCATTAGTATGTTAGTTTCCGTGGATTTTGGTTCAAGCCGGGACTTAGTTGGAAACTCATAGCAACAATTATGGATTTTATAAGTTTAGCCTATAGTTTAAGAATATTAATTATAACATAAGGTTTGATTAATATTGCTGGTCCTAGAAATATTGTTTATTATAACCTAAGGTTTAGATAGAATTATAAGAGCGCGACACTTGTCACAAGCATGTTTATTAAGGATTTAAGTATTTTTATGAATAATTTAATTAAAAGAAAGATCTAAAAGCTCTAGAACCTTCCAGCAGCTGTTAGGATCACGATTTACTCAATTAAAGCTGTTTAATCAATTCAAAATATGCTGAAAGAGTACAAATACGTGTTTGATATATCAACATATGTTGATATATCGCAGCTATAGGGGTCGATATATCGCCTACGGGAGATATGAAAAACACCTCGACTTCGTACGAACGAAAGCACAAAAGCTCGGGGTAAAGGTCCATGCGATATATCGCCTATGGTAGGCAATATAGCGCCTCTGGGAGACATTTTTGAAACTTGAGGATTTAAATTTGAAAACATCCTTAACCACTTGGACTTGCTCTTGAACGATTTTGACCGAGTTCTGGGCATCTGTTGAACGAAAATTCAAATCTTTTTCATTTTATATTCATTTATTTATTCATTTTAAAAGGGGTTAGTTTCACTCCTTGAACTCTATAAATATGACCTAGTACACAGCCATTCTACTCATCATTCAAGCATTGTTCAGTGCCTCCAAGCTGCTAAGGTTAATATAGAGAGAAACACTTGGGTTTTGGGTTAAAAGCTTTTCTAAACACTTGGGAAGTAAGATATAGTGTTATTTCAGTATTGAGGTGTAGATCAAAGTCATAGTTCATCCAAGGTATTCTTATCCTTAAGATCAATTCTTCATGGTTCTTTAGTTTTCATTCAGATCCTAACTCTTTGTTATGATTCTTGGTTAGGTGTTTAAGTACCTTGAAACTTAAGGTTTTTCGGTAAGTTTCTATCTTAATGGTTTAGTTCTCTTTTCATCTTCTTTTCTTTAGAAAACTCATGGTTTTTACTGTTGGTTTTAGGAGTGTTGCAAATCCCGTTCTTGTCTCCATACCCCGATTTTGGTAAGGAAAATAGGTTAGATTCTATGTGTTTATATGTTTATGTTATGATATGTTTTATGCTATGATATGATATATGTTTTGTAGTCACTTAGGTATATGACTTGCTTAGATAGCAAGCCCCAAGAATATTTATCATTTTTGTGGTTTAGAGTTATGATTTACCCTACCTCGATTAGTAGACAGAGGACCTAGATGGGTTATCATATACTATAGTTGTGATCTAACCTACCTCAATTAGTAGACTAAGGACCTAGATGGTTTTATCACATACCACGTTAATGAGTTAATGGCCATTAATATTATAGTCCTATATGATATACATTTTTATAGCCATATGTTTTATAGTATATGCTTTATGATATAGTTTTATGTTTTATGATTTATGACATATATGTTTTTTAGTAGATTTTCCTTGCTGGGCATTAGGCTCATTCCTTTCTTTTAAGATGGTGTAGGAAAATGAGCATGGAAGGCGGGAAGGATTCGTGGCAGCTTGGCATGTGTGTTGAGGATGAATGGATTGCTGGAAGATCGAGGATGACATTATTTTTAAGTCTTTTAATTTATGTTTTATGTATTTTCACACTTGGTATTTAAACAATTGATTAAAGTTATGTTTTTATGTTTTATGCACTAAACAATGGGTACCCATACTTTACTTAGTATTTAGCACAATATTTTGGGTTTTAAATATAGTTATGATATTTCTTATGTATGTATTCCAAAATAGTAGCTATGTTTAGTAGTTTTTAATGGTCCGACGTCTAGAATTAGTCGGGGCATTACAGAACTGTGTCGTTCCCAAAGACTCCTTACAGGATGGCGCCAACTGAACTCTTGGAGATGTAGTTGCAACTGCAAGAGTTACTGGACAAGAAGTTCATAAGGCCAAGCCATTCTCCGTGGGGAGCCCCGATCTTATTCGTGAAGAAGAAAGACGGCTCGATGAGAATGTGCATTGACTATCGGGAGATGAACAAAGTGACGATCAAGAACCGATATCCATTGCCCAGGATTGACGGTCTTTTCAATCAACTACAAGGAGCATCAATATTTTCCAAAATAGATCTTCGATCAAGCTACCATTAGCTCAAGGTTAAGGAGACAGATATACCAAAGACGACCTTCAGAACGCGCTACGGTCACTATGAGTTCTTAGTGATGTCCTTTGGACTAACCAATGCGCCTACAACATTCATGGATCTCATGAATCGTGTATTTTGTGAGTATTTGGATAAGTTCGTCGTTGTGTTCATTGACGATATTCTAATATACTCGAAAAGCCAGGAAGAGCATGCGACGCATTTGGAATTGATCCTCCAGCGTCTGCGAGATGAAAATCTTTATGAAAAGTTTTTGAAGTGCGAATTCTGGCTAGAGAAAGTTAGTTTTCTGGGGCACATAGTGTCAGGAGACGGAATTTTGGTAGATCCCGCCAAGGTAGAACCTGTTAAGCAGTGGAAACCTCCGAAAAATGCTCATGAGGTTAGAAGTTTTCTTGGGTTAGTGGGATATTATCGGCGATTTGTGGAAGGATTTTCCAAAATAGCTACACCAATGACTGCCCTCACCCACAAAAACATCAAGTATGAATGGACTGACAAAAGACTGACGATTACCCAAGTGCTGACAACCCCTAACGACACAGAGGGATATACTATTTATAGAGATTCCTCAGGCCAAGGGTTGGGAGCAGTGCTGAAGCAGCACGGAAAAGTAATTTCTTATACTTCTTGATAGCTAAAGAATTACGAGAAGAATTATCCCACTCATGACCTGGAGCTGGTAGCAGTGGTTTTTGCACTGAAAATTTGGAGGCACTACCTGTATGGGATACACTGCGACATCTACACTAATCACAAAAGCCTGAAGTATTTCTTCACTCAGAAGGGATTTAATATGAGATAGCGTCGATGGTTGGAGCTATTCAACGACTATGACTGAGACATTCTGTACCACCCTGGAAAAGCAAACAAGGTAGCAGATGCATTGAGTCGGTAGCCGAGAGCTTATGTGATGACAGTGAAAGAGATTTCGCAGCAGTTACATGCCGACCTTGCTACCTTGGATTTAGAGATAATAGTTGGTCAATTGGCTAATCTCTCTATCGAGCCTACCATTATGGAAGCTATAAAAGGGGGGAAGTTAGTCGATCATTGGGTACAAAGACTGATGTACGAAGTGAGGAATGAGGGGAGACCAGGATTTCATATCTTTGAAGATGGAGTGTTTGGGTTCAAGGGCAGAATATGTTTTCCGAACGATGACGAGATCAAGAAGCAGATCTTTTTTTAGGGACATAATGCTCCTTATGCCATGCATTCGGGCAACACGAAAAAGTTCCAAGACTTGAAGAAGTACTTTTGGTGGCCTGGGATGAAAAAGGAGACGGTAGAATATGTGGCACGCTGCTTGACTTGTCAACAGACAAAGGCCGAGCATCAACAATCAGCCGAATTATTGCAGTCCTTAGAAATTCTGGAATGGAAGTGGGAGATGGTCACTATGGACTTTGTCACAGGTCTACCAACCACTCCTAAGGGGCATGATGCCATTTGGGTTATCGTAGATAGGCTGACTAAGTCTGCTCATTTCTTGCTAATCAAGGTAACTTGGGGCACATAAGTTAGCAGATATTTACATTGCAGAAATAATGAGACTGCATGGTGTACCCAACTCCATCGTATTAGATCACGACAGATGTTTCACCTCGGCATTCTGGGGTAGAATTCAAATGAGGTTGTGTACTAAACTAAAGTCCAACAGTTCTTTCCACCCACCAACAAACGGTCAAAGCGAACGAACAATTCAAACCCTGGAAGATATGCTAAGAGCATGCGTGCTTGACTTTCAAGGGTCATGGAATGAGAAGCTTCTACTGATAGAGTTCACTTACAATAATAGCTATCATGATTCCATCAAGATGGCTCCGTATGAGGCTTTGTACGGAAGGAAATTTCGAACACCGATTCATTGGCACGGGACCGGTGAAAGAAAGTTTCTCGGATCGAATGAGGTTGATCAAATTACCAAGGACATTCGACAGATAAGGCAACGCTTGCAAACTTCGGTTGATTGACAACGCAAATATGCCAACCAACGCAGGAGACCCATAGTGTTTGAGGTTGGCGATAATGTGCTACTGAAGGTAGCTCTGCTACGAGGGGCTATGTGGTTCGGGAAAAAAAGGAAAGCTTAGCCCAAGGTTTGTTGGACCTTTCGAAATCATAGAGAGGATCAGGGAAGTAACTTATCGTTTAGCTCTTCTGCCTGCCCTGTCTAAGGTGCATGACATGTTTCATGTATCCTTGTTGAGAAAATAAATGCACGATCCCTCGCATGTACTCAACTATGAGCAGCTGAGCGTTGATCCTCAACTCATCTATGAGGAGAAGCCGGTGATGATTCTAGACCGGAAGGAAAAAGTGTTGAGGAACAAGACCGTGCCTTTGGTAAAAGTTCAGTGGAGTAACCATGGCATAGAAGAGGCGACCTAGGAAACAGAAGACAAGATGAGGGAGTTGTATCCTCATTAGTTTTAAGTTTCGAGGATGAAACCTCTATAAATTGTAGGTATTATAACGCCCTGTGTTTCGGGTACCATTAATTGACTCGGGTCGCGATTGTTGTCCCCGAGTTAAGAATATTATTTTAAATAATTTTATATTTTGTTTGGAATTTATTTCCATGAGTTATTTCTAGCCAAATTATGAAGTTTGTGATTAAAAGTCAAGAAAAGACTTTTAGTCTTGGACCGACATAAAAACTCTAATCGGGTAAAAATCTCAGAAAATAAAATGAAAAACTATGGAAAATATAATTTGGGCATCAAGTACATTCATAAAAATTAAAGTTTGGTAAAAAATAATAAACCTAAGAGGAAATGGAAGTTTTCAGGCATTTTGTGTTAAATGCTTAATTTTACCGAATTGGGGAATTTTATTCCATATGTGGACCTTAGGTTAAATTGTAATGTGTGACTAATCAAATTAAATGTGAGAGACATTTAATTTAATTATTATGTGTTAAGTTTTGTTTTTAAAACTTTATATGAGTGAAAAAGGTGATAGAAAAGTGATTAAGCTTTAATCACATTTGATTAAGGTTAATGACACAAAGTGACGTAAAGAAAAACACTCAAATGTTTTAGATATTTTTAGAATTGTATAAGCTCTTCCAACCCCCCAAAACTGACCTCCCCACTCTCCTCTCACTCTCATCTTGTTCAAAAATTTCCTCTCAAGTTTTCTCATCATTTTCAACTAACAAAAGCCCTAAGAAACCTTGGAAGCTTAAGCCTTGACCTTGGAAGAGTTTCCCTAAGGTAAAAGTTTCAAAAACTTGACATTTGCAAAGTTTTTAACCATAGATCTTTCAATAACTAACTATATATGTTGTTGGGGGAGTTGGTTTAAGGTTTTGAAAGAGTTTTGAAGGATCTAAAGCTAGTAGAGACATCAAAAACCCAAGCAAGAACAACAAGAGGTAAAAAGTTTACTTTTTTACGGTTGTTTTTGTATAGATTTATTTTAAAGCATTATTTTGTGTATTTAATGCTTAAAGTTTCTTGTTGGTGATGTAATAAGGCTATGGTAGTTGCTTGATAATAATTATGATGCTTGTATGTTGATTTTTGAAAATAGGAACCCAAAATCCCTAAGGGTTTTGTTGAAAACCCTAAAACAAAAATACAAGATTTGAGCCGTGATTCCAAGTGTTCAAGCATCCACTATAACCTGATTTTGTAAAAATAAATTATACTATGATGTTTTTGAGATGGAGTACATAAATTTGAGCTTTTGAAACACTAAAAAACGTTTAGAAATGAGTGAGTTATGTTATTTCAAAGTTTAGGTAAAAAACAGTTTTTTTTTTCGTATTATTAATTTCGGGACCAAGTTTGGACAGCCACTGTATAGGGCAAATAAACCGAATTTTTTCTAAATTTTGGTGCACATATTCTTGGCATAACCTATTATTCCACTGTAAAATTTGGTAACAAAATACTGAACAGTTTGAGAGTTATTAAGTGCTAAAGTTTGGGAAATATAAAGACTTGAAAATAAGGTCATTTTTACCTCATTGTTTGGAAAATATTTTCACCTATAAAAAATGCTCCCTTTCATCTAATATTTTACAAAGACCTCAATGGTATACCAAACATGGGATTGAGAAATTTTGGTAGAAATTGGGTAAGTAAATTTCAAGTTATGACCTAACAAAGTATGTAGTTAAAAATGTGAAAAAATGAGGTTTTCACACTTGGTGCAAAAATGAGATTTTGGAACATAAGATAAAAGTACATTTTTGCATATTGCAAGATAAAAACTTGGTAAGTCTTAAAAATATTTTGACCTAAAATACCACTTTGAGATTAGTGAGAATTATTTTTATTAAAGAATTTTTATTCTTTCTAAAAATAAAAGATTTAATTTATTAATAAGTTAATAAATAAAAAGAGGGTTTAAAAATCCTACATTTTGAGAAAATCATTTAGTACATTATTTTTCTAGTAAGAAAACTTGATTAATTAACTTAGGAGAATTAACTAGTCAAGATAAGAAATTATTAACGATTTCTCCTAATTAAGTTAAAATTAGGCGATTTTCTTAAAACGGTGTTTAAAGATTAAAACCTTAAGAAAAATAAAAGGAAAATTAAGATATTATTTTCTTGAAAAATAATTGAGGAATTTAATTAGTATTTTTTGGATATAATACCGACTAAAATCTTCTATATATTTAACTGACTTTTTGATAGTACGGGTTAATAGCGATACTTTTAAAGAATTAGAATTTTAGCGGATTGTGGGAAAATACTATTGTGATACCCGAGCCTAGGTATCAATACCATAGGATAGGTCTCCCCGAGACTTAGGGTTTAGTTTCAAACATTTTTGTATGAATTCCTTGAATGGGTTTGAAACCAAATAAGGATCTTTAATCCTTACAAATGATTTTGAAAATGACCAAATTGCCCACAATAATAATAATGAATTATGAGTGCCATAATTACTCCGAGTATACTGTATGGATAACTATAGTATTGGCTAAGCGTAACTGGACTGTACGTTGGAGGGTGAAATCCTACTGAGAGGTAAGGACTCCAAGTAATTCAACTTCTATTGTGTGGCTACAACATGAAACGACTATTGTATTGTATGTTAGTATAGAGACACATGAACATATATACACTATCATAGAAAGTTTGTTTAGAGACGTTAGTCTAGTGGGTGCTGATTCAGAAAATATGATTGGTAGATATCCGTCATATTCTAGACAGCTGATCCCTGTCACACTGTGTTTGTGTTCTTGGAATTGATTGTTTAAGGTCTGGATGGATTCAGAACCCTAATTCTGTTAAGATATTGTTACCAGTGGTTAGTGACCACGTTTCTTCTTTGCATGCTTTTGTTTTAAAGTTGAACTTACTAAGCGTTTTCGCTTACCTAGTTGTTTCCCGTTGTAGGTAAGAACAAGGACAAAGCAGAGCAGTGAGCGTTGGAGTCTACTTTGTGGATGTACACGTGGAGCAACCTTTTGGGAAGCTGTTTTGTTTTTGGAAATGTTGTTTTATTTTCATAAACTAGGCTCAGTTTACTCTTCATAAACTATGTTTGAATTAAATATTAATTATGGCCATACGACTTTTAAAAAGTTATTTTTATACGGGTTTTTGAGACATTTTGTTACATGAAAACATTTATATTTCTGCATTATCGAGTCTTGAAAATTTGGGACGTTACACATATAATTCCGAACCTAGGAATACTGGGAATTATGACAATAATCCTGATCTTCAAGATCATCTAAACCAGAACCGGGGGCGAGCTAATCCCTCGAACCCCGATTTACGTGCACATCTGAACAACCAAAAAGAACCTATGCACCCAATATATGGGAACCAGTATAAACCTATACCGGAACAGGGAGATAGAATTTTCATAAACAATAACCTGCTACCACAAGCACAAGTTTAGCCTCCAGTGAACTTGGTCCAGGAGAGAATTAATTAGCCCGAAAGAGCGTTCAGGCTCCTTCAGGATGAAAGGAATAAGGACAAGGCCGATGACTTCGATGACGAGCTCGAGCCTTTTGCTTCGCATATATCAAACACACCATTCCCTTATGGATTCAAGATACCACATGTAGCTCCTTTTGACGGAAACTCAGACCCGTACAACCATCTGAGCACATTTAAAACCATCATGCGAGCCAGCAGCGTTGGCTAAGAGCTCAGATGCATGTTATTTCCAACTACTTTAACAGGACCAGCGAAAAACTGGTTTGATAAATTCAAAAGACATTCGTCTTAGGATCAATTGACAAAGGAATTTAAAAAACAATTCAAGGCCATGGTAGGCATCAAGCCCGAGGCCTCAACCTTGACCATTGTCAGAAAACAGCCGGGATAGTCATTAAAAAGCTACCTGGCAAGGTGGTGCGAGCCCTTAATGTTGATGATAGTGGTTGTAACGACCCAAAATCGCTAATAAGGCTTAAGGGCCTTGATTAGTGTGCCAGGAGGGCATGTTGGGATTTATGTGTGATTTTATGAGTTAAATGCATGGTTATGATTTAAGGCGTGTTATATGACTATTTGATTATTTGAGATGCATGACTATGTATATTAGTATGCATGTAGGCCCGGATTGTGTTAGAAGGGCATAATTGTAATTTTGGTCATTTTGGGCATAACTGAATTGATATGTGATGATTGTTGAGACCACATTGGTATGTGGATGTATCTGTGAGTTATGACTCGAGACGATCCAAGTGAGCAGACTAGCGGAAAGTCGAGGCGGAGATTTATACCCGGCTCGGGGCGAGCCTGGAGGTATAAATAGGAAGTTAATGAGTATATTGGGGTTTATTTTGATATCGAGGAATATTATTTGGTGACTTTTCAGGTATTGGGAAGCAAGCGGGAAAATATTAGAGACACTTGAGGATTAGCGGGAATTGGGTAAAATGACTAAAATGGCCCTACTTGGACAAAAAGGGTTTAGAATTAATAGGGAGGGCATTTTGGTCAATTGGCTTTTAGAGATTGATTAATGAGGCTTTATATAGTGAGTGGGATTGTTAGATAGTGTGAGAAATCTGAAGGAAAGGAAAGAAAAAGGAAGAAAAGAAAAGAGAGAAAAACAGAGGGTTTTTCCAAAGGGGCGGTTTGAGGATTCTAGCACCGTCTCTCTTCAAATTTCTTGGGGCAAAGCTCAGTGGAGAGCTAGGATAGGCTGAGCATCAAGGATCTTAAGGTTATACTTGAAGATTTGGCAAGGATTAGCAAGAACACATCAACTTTTGAGGTAAGTTTTTAGAGTCTTCAGTTTTAAGGGTTTGGCTGGTTTGAGCTGTGTTTTGAGCTGAGATGATGGGAATTATAGGGAAATTCTGGGCAAGCTTTGAGGAAGAGCAAGCTATGAAGGTCTAGGAAATGAATCAAGGTCGAAATTGCATCAACGGTATGAATTCTAAGCCTTTAACTTTGTTGTTTGACTGAATTTCTGGGTTTAGGGTTGATCATGGTGAATTTTGAGATTTGGGTTGAATGTGCTTGGGTTTTGAGGATTTGGGATGCTTGGGATGAGTGGAGGGTGTTTATAAGCTTGATTTTGAGTTTGGTAAAGATTTGGGGAAGTTTGGGTTGAGATTGGCTCAAAGAAATCGCAGAAATGGAATTTGGGTTTTGCCTGCCTGCAACTAGCGCTAGTCTTTGGGCGCTGTAGCGCTAGGCCCTGTTTCTGGGGATGTGTGGTTCTGCTTGTAGCGCTACAGCGCCCTCTTTAGAGCGCTGTAGCGCTGCACTGTTCACAGAAAGGGGTTTTTGGGCTTTCGTTGAGGGATTTTGACCTAGGGTTCAGGGCTCGATTCCACCACCTTGTTTTGTGGATCTAGGACTTCCCGGGGGGCTCGGGATTGGCCCCGAGGCTAGGTTTTCGGACTTGGGGTTCGGTGTTGACTTTGACCTATGGCTGTGTTTAGGTGTGCGCTAAGGCTCGAGTGGGATCGTGCTCAAGGAGTCAAGTGTTGAAAGCTATCAAATTGACAGGTAAGAAAACTATAGCACCCATAGGACAGGGCATGGGCCCATAGTGTGATTGCAGGGCACGGCCCCATATTGCATTACATGTTAGGATGCAGACTTGATTGAATTGATATATGTTCAAATGTTATTTGAGTTAGACTATCTGTGATTATAGTTGAATGATACGACGAGGAGCCGAGAACGGCGAAAGGCCGAGAACGACAGTGGGGCCGGAAGTACCACATAGCACGTGAAGTGCTTGTAGTCAGGGTGGGACCCCATGGATACAGGTGATATCCTTACGGTGAGGACCGAGCCCCAGGCTTTGGTAAGGCTTCTGGGGCGGCATGGCCGGTTGCTTAAGTCAAATGGTTGACCTGTTTATCTGTGGACTATCTGATATGATTAACTGTATAATTTGCATATGTTATGAACTGCATGAGTTTTCTTGCTGGGCTTCGGCTCACGGGTGCTCTGTGTTGCAGGTAAGGGCATAGATTGAGTCAACCAACCATGAGTACGGAGAGCGTGAAGCGACGCGTACATGTTTGGCCTGCCCGACTGCTTTGGTTGGGGGTTTATTCGAGAAATGGCTGTAATAATCTATGATTTTTATAACTAATCAACTGTAAACTTATTTTAAGATGTAACTAGTTTTCAAACCTTATTTTGGGATCCCAAATGTTTAATACTAGAGGTTTTTAATGAAACAACGCATTTTCAAAGATTACAGCCTTAACTTTTGATTAGTCACACTTTCGTTTTAAAAACCTCGGTTAGCGAGTTCATTGCACACTGTTTTGTCTTAAAACTCACTTGGTAACGGCTCTAAGGAAGTAGGGCGTTACAGTGGTCATCTTATGGTTGTTCGAGATGGAATATTTCCAGGAAGTCCCCTTTGGGATGATATGCAGAGAAAACCGATAAGAACAATAACCGAGCTCAACAAAAAGGCTCAGAGATTCGTCAATATAGAAGAGGCGAGGTCAACATTAAAATTGACCCCTCAACCCATTATAACTACAACGAAGAATGTTTACTCAACTTCGACCTCGGCTACCCTATCAACATCTCGACCCTTAGGAGATAAACCTTCAAAAAGAAAGAAAAATGAAGGGAATAACTTAGAGGCAGACAGGGGGAAAATGAAGAAGGGAAACAAGTACTTCTCCATTTATACGGCTTACACCGAGCTCACTGAAACTCGGGAGAATATCTTTGTCGCAAATGAGAATCAGGTATCGTTTAGGCGACCTGACCCAATGCAAAATTAGAAGTCAAAGGGAGACCCCAACAAGTACTGTAGACTCCAAAGGGACGTCAGATATACCACTGATGAGTGCCGACAACTAAAAGACGAGATCGAAGGCCTGATCTCGAGAGGATATTTCAGACAATACATAAGAAACCAAAATACCACTAGGGCATCGACTAGATAGAGGGTAGCTTCGACGCAACCTTCCCCACAGAATAACACCTCCTAAACACAGGAGGACGATCGACCTCCCCCAATAGATGGGGAGGAAGTGGTAACCATCTCCAGAGGCCCACACTTTGCTGGATCAGGCAGAAATGCCCAGAAGAGATACGTGAACGAGTTCAAGACTGGAGACGATTCTCCCTAAGAGCCTAAACCACGAGCTCTAAAGCAACAAAGGGTTGAGTCTCAACCCATTACTTTTACAGAAGAAGATGCTTTGCAAGTTCAATTTCCCCACAACGACCCTCTGGACATCACGCTTCAGCTTGCCAACAAAAGGGTGCGCAAAGTCCTAATAGATAATGGGAGCTCAATCAATATCCTTTATAAGTCCACTCTAGAAAAGATGGGACTCATTCTTCTAGATTTGAAAGCCTGTGCAACAATGTTGTATGGATTTTCAGGAGAAGGGATTGCCAACACGAGATCCATCGAGCTCCTCATAACCTTGGGAGACTATCTAGTCTTGGTGACCAAGATGATGGAATTCATAGTGGTGGGAACCTCGTCTGCCTACAACGTACTGCTCAGGAGACCAACCCTAATTGGGATGGGGGCAGTGTCGTCTGTTAGGAATTTAGCCATCAAGTTCCTGATGTCTTGTGGCATTGGGACGCTGAAGGGAGACCAGCTCGCTGCACGGGAATGCTATAACATTTCCATGAGAGGAAAGAACCAAACAAGTGCACAAGCACTTGTTGTTATTTGGGAAATGAACGGATCCATCTTTGAAATCGAAGAAGAGATCGACCCTAGGGTAGAAGAAAGGGCCAATCTCGAACTAATTGAGGAGCTTGAAGAAGTGAAGCTCAATGAGAAACATACCACGGAGGTGGTGAGAATAGGGAAAAATATTTCTGAAAATGGGAAATATAAATTAACTCGCTTCTTGAGAGAAAACCAAGATGTGTTTGCATGGTTATACTCGGATATGGTAAGTATCAATCTGAGCATTGTAAGCCATGCACTCAACATAGATAAGAGTTTCCCTTCAAATCAACAAAAAAGGAGGCTCCTGGACGACGATAGGAAGAAAGCCCAGAAAGATGAGGTTGAAAGGTTTAAGGCAAATCAGTTTATCCGAGATGCTTTCTACCCTGATTGGATAGCCAATCCTGTGATGGTTTCGAAGCCCAATGGAAAGTGGTGAACTTGCATTGATTATTCAAACCTCAACAAGGCATGCCCCAAGGATTGCTTTCCCTTGCCTCAAATTGATCAGCTCGTAGATGCCACTGCAGGTCACGACATCATGTCATTCATGGACGCTTATACTGGATATAACCAGATAGCCATGCATGCACCTGGCCAAGAATATACGAGCTTCATGACTGATAAAGGCTTGTATTGCTACAATGTAATGCCTTTCAGGCTCAAGAACATAGGAGCTACATACCAAAGACTGGTGAATAGGATGTTCGCTGAGTAGATAGGGAATAATATGGAAGTTTATGTGGACGATATGTTAGTGAAGTCCAAACATCACTGTAACCATGTGGACGATCTCACTGAATGTTTTGATGTACTCCAAAAATACAATATGAGACTTAATCCATATAAATGCTCATTCGAAGTATCCTCGGGAAAGTTTCTCAGATTCATAGTGAATGCTTAGGGTATAAAGGCTAATCCCTACAAGATTAAGGCATTAATTGACATGAACTCGCCTAAAAAACATAAAGATGTTTAGAGCCTAATTGGAAGGATGGCGACCTTAAGTATATTTATCTCGAAGTCTATAGATCGGTGCCTTTCTTTCTTTAATCTTTTGAGAAGGGGCAAGAAATTTGAATGGTCGTACGAGTGCGAACTCGTATTCCAGAGCCTTAAGAAACATCTCATCAAGCCACCAATCTTGTCTAATCCAATCACAGGGGAAGTCTTGTACTTGTACCTTGCCACAACCGAGCATGCCATTAGTGCACTACTTGTTCAGGAGGATAAGAAAGTACAACAACCCATTTATTACATCAGCAAAAGGTTACTGGGGGAAGAATCATGATACCCACTAATGGAAAAACTGACTTTGGGCCTAATACATACATCTCGAAAGCTTCGACCCTATTTCCAAGCACATCATATTCATGTGTTAACTGATCAGCCGCTATGACAAGTATTATCCAAACTCGAAGCATCTGAGAGATTGTTGAAATTGGCTGTCAAGCTTGGATAGTTCGAGATAAGCTATCATCCTAGAACAACGATCAAAGGGCAAGCTTTGATAGACTTCATTGTTGAATGTACAGGAATCTCCAACGAGGAAGTCGTAACCTCAGCCCGCGAGCTGTGGAGACTTTACGACGATGGATCCTCTAATGAAAATGGGTCAGGGGTAGGAATCATTTTGATCACCCCAATGGGAAATCGCTTCCATTCGACGTTAAGGTTTGGCTTTAAGGCATCGAATAATGAGGATGAGTACGAGGTGTTATTAGTAGGTCTTCGGATAGCCTTCGAGCTCAAAGCAAAGGCCATCCATTGCTACAGTGATACTCAATTGGTTGTTAACCAGGTCCTATGTGAATATCAAGCTCATGGTATAAAAATGGTAGCCTATATGGAGAAAGTTAAGGAAACATTTGGGGAATTTAAGTTCTACGCTATAGAAAAAGTTCCCCGGGAACAAAATTGGAATGCAGATGCATTGGCCAAGCTCGCCATGACCAAAGAGGCTGACACACTCAATGTGGTTCCAGTAGAATTCCTACCAGATCCGAGTATAACCGAGCCTGAGGAAGAAGATGTAAACATGATTGACTTGCAACCCACTTGGATGACCCCAATAGTTGACTACCTTGAAACTGGAAGTCTCCTAGCAGACCGGAACGAGGCTAGAAAGCTTATGTACAAAATACCAAGATACACCATCTTGGAAGGAAAATCGTATAGAAGGGGATACTCCATGCGACTACTTAGGTGTGCAACTCCCCCCGAGGAAAAGAAGATTTTAGAAGAAATCCATGAAGGGTTTTGTAGAGACCACACTTGGGGGGCATATTCTATCAAAAAAGGTGATTAAGCAAGGATATTTCTGGCCAACAGTCAAGGCAGACTCATTCGAGTATGTTAAGCGTTGTGATAAGTGTCAACGGTTCACTTCAATACCGCGAGCCCCACCCACCGAGCTTACCATGATGAGCTCCCCATGGCCATTCGCGGTATGGGGAATCGGCCTCATAGGCTCCTTGCCAATTAAAAAGGGTGGAGTAAAATACGCTGTAGTCGTCGTCGACTATTTTACAAAGTGGACTGAAGCCAAACCTTTAGCTACTATCACCTTGAAGAAAGTCTTAGATTTCATAGTAAAAGACATCATCTGTAGATACGAGATGCCCAGAAAGATTGTGTCGGATAATGGGACCCAATTTGACATTGATTTGTTCACACACTTCTGTGAAAAAAATGGGATAATTAAAAGCTTTTTCTCCATAGCCCATCCACAAGAAAATGGCTAGGTCGAAGCAGTAAATAAGACTTTAAAGAATTATATGAAGAAAAGATTAGAAGAAGCTAAGGGGAGATGGCCAGATGAACTACCTCAGGTCCTGTGGGCATACAGAACAACGATGATAACTCGACGGGGAATACCCCATTCTCCCTGGCTTATGGATGCGAGGCCATGTTGCCTATCGAGGTTGAAATCCCAACTATAAGGCGCGATGCATATGATCAAACCTCAAACCAATCCCAACTCGAAGAAAGTTTGGACCTTATCAAAGAAATACGAGACTAAGCCCAGCTGAAAAATGCTGCATACTGGCAAAGGGCTACGAGATATTTCAACAGAAGGGTCCAAGATAGGAAATTTAGATTGGGAGAATTGGTGTTGAGGTGCGTGTTTCTGGCCACACGAGACCCATCTGTCAAAGTGCTCGAGCCTAATTGGGAGGGACCTTACCAGATCGAGTCCATCATTTGACTTGAAGTTTATAAACTAACAAGGCTAAATTGAGGATTTGTTCCGCGAGCTTGGAATGGTGAACATTTACGACCTTATTATCAGTAATATATGAATGATGTTTATTAGTTATAACCAAGCGTGTTTTTTATTTTTGATTTTTGATTTTTGTAAATAAAGTACTAAATTTCATTCAAATGTTGTATTTTTATTGTTATACTTTTTTGCAAACCCTCAAAATTCAATAACCTAAGATCACAATCATAGGATATTAAGGGGGCATAAGTGGTATACAATCATACCATAGGCTTGAAAAAATATAACATAAGTAAAAATAAATTATAAATAGCAATGTATGGATTATTAACCTAACATGAAGAAAATAATAAGTGTATGGATAATTAACCAAACATGAATTAAGAAAAGTTTGGAACAAACTAGAAAACCTAATCGACACAGTCAAAAGTTGGAATTCTAGATAAACCAACCAAAAAACATAAGTCGAGACTAGGGCTGGAAATTTTCGCAAATGAGTTTCGACCTCGTAACCTCGAGGATGAGGAAAAGTAATTGGAAAAAAAAAATATAACTAGACTAATGAGGTTACATACCATTTGAGTATTTTTTAGATACATGGTAAATGTAAAGTTCGACCTTGACAATAACGAATTCGAACACAGGCATTTTGAATAAACTATGCATGAATGTATTGAAATTTGAACTCAAACCCAACGTATACTTGTACGAATAAAAAAGTATAAAAGCAAGTCCTTAATAATAACATGCTCGAAATATTTCAATTCAGAGCTATGATGTATAATATTAAGGCAAAAAGCTAAAGGTAGACAATGTGCAAAAAGGTTTTCGAGCTAGAAAGTTGAAAGCACAAAAACTACTATTAAAATATAAACATTCATAGGATAATAAAAATAACTCAGTCTCGGGCTATAAATTGTCTTTGCCCCAAGGGCATAAAAAATAATGTGATTACAATAAGAAACAAAAATGGATCACAACCCTTGACTTGGACTTCAAGGATTAGATGTCTCCTTAGCCACAGTGCTGGACGCCTCCGCCACCTCTTCATCAATGAGCCTGGCCTCTTCCTCCTTGATTTGAGCCTACCATTTGGCAATAAATTCGGGCTCCCTGTCAGCAAGGAAGTTGATATCGAGGTTAGGATTGTTAGCCCAAATCTGATACATCGCCATATCTACAACACAATCTTTTTTGGTCTTAAATTCCTCAAGAAGACGAGCCTTCTCGCCCTCAATAACCTTAAAGGTCATCATCTTCTCCTCTACTAGCTTAACGTTGAGCTCTTGAATCCTCCTGATCTCGGAGTCCCTGGTCTCGACCTCCTTCAAGGTCGCCTCCAACATAGACTTAAGCTCAGGGATCCTCTTGTTCTCTGCATCCCTCGCTTCAATTTCTAGCCGGGCCTTCTTAAGGTCGTCTCGACCCTCAATTCGGCATCTCGGACCTCTTGGGAAAAAGCTTTGCTCGCTGCGACCTCACTATTTAGCACAAAATTGTGCTGAACAAAGGATATGAATGCTACAAAAGAAGAAAAAAAAAGAGGGTCAAGGTCAAAAACACAAATCAAAGTTAGCACATAAGCAGGGAGCTAGGCAAAAATGACTAACCAAGAAAAACAACTTGCCACTCTTGTCGAAAAAGTGTTGACATCTCGGTAGGAGGTTAGGAATTCCCACTGGGGGGCCTCGAGGTTGCTGAAACCTTGACCCACGTGGGTCAATGCATCAGAACAAAGGTTGACCCCAGGGGTTCCGACATCGCTGTCTACTACAAACTTGGGCACATAAGTCGAGGATCAACAAGAAGCTATCTCGAATAGGAGCTTGGGCTCGATTCGGTTGAGCTGCAGGAGGAGGCACAACTCGGAGGGCGAAGTGAACTCAGCAATCTGGCCTGGGTCTGACAAATCCTGGGTCAGGGGGACCACCTCAGTTTTCTTGGCGAGTTTGGAGGGGCGACCCCCATTCTGGGACACCCATTGGAATTTTTTTGCCCTCGAGGCCACATGCTTGTTGAGAAAATTGTCTAGGTCCGAAACCATGTCACTTAAGAAATAGAAAAGATATTATGTCAGCAATCAAACAAGTTTGTCATAAGTAGCGAGACTCCAACATAAAAGAAAGCTATCTGGTAATTTCGGCCGAGCTTGAGCTCGGGGACCAAGAAATCCCCATGTCTTCTAATGACTCTAAATGGGTCCCCTCTCTATAGGTGGGGAATAGTCTCGATAGATCCCTATAGATGTTGGTCCCATATTGTACAACTACCCCATCCCAAACCACATTTAGACTATACATGGTATGGTATTTTCCTAGCCAGCTATCAAACCTATGGACTCTAAGGTCTACCCTCGACCATGCTAGGAAGTTATTCCTAGGGTCCTAAAAAAGAACCATTACTTCAAGATTGAAATTAAGGAGGGTAGGAGACCACATGGAATCATCCAACACTACTTTACCTCCATCCGATGAGCTCGTCGAGGCCTTGTCGTGGGCTTCATTGCCCAAGAATGGTCGCTCAGGTAGACGGGAGGCGATCGCATGGGCTTGCAAGCCCGAACGCCTCCTCATAGGGGGAAGTCATGGGAATTGGCACGTCTTCCCACATCGAATATTTGTGAATCCTCGAATCGTTCGTGGACTCGCCATCACCCAAGAGGCCATAAGATCGAAGCTTGTATTCATGGAGAAGATATGTGAGGGATCTTTGACCATATCAGAGCAGAAGAATTGCCGCCCTGTGTTCCTTCATGGCCTTTGTTGGAGTGGGTCGATGATAGGTGGCAGCGGACAAGAGTTGAATGAATATTTCGAGCTTAGTAGGTTAAAGGAAAAAGAAAAGACGAGCGTGTTGAAATACTTATGAATGCGTTGGATGGAGTAGAACTGAGAAGGAGAGAGCCCATCCATCCAAAAGAAGAGTGTTTTGAAACTTGGAGGATGGTTTGGGATGTCCTCGAACAACCGCTTCTCCTTCGGGTAGCCCAATAAGTAGTATAACCCATCTCCTTCGTGAGCTCTAGAAGGGTTGCTCTTGAGGCAAAAGAGATATAAAACCTCTTGTGTCGAAGGCCCGTCCCACTTCATCTCGAAGTACAACAATATCAGAGCTGATAAAACTCTAAAGGAGTTGGTTTGAAGTTGGAAGGGGGCGATGCTAACGTATTCCAAAAAAACTCTTAAAGTAATGCTTTAGGGGTAGCAAGTGTAATGCCCCGAATTTCCTAATAAGGTTTAGGACCTAGATTAGGAGGCCGGGAGGGCCAGAATTGATTTATTATGCTACTCAATGATTATATGCATGTTTATGTGAATTATATTATAATATAATGTTATATACATGCATGTGGGTCCACAACTGTTTATTAAACTGTTTTGGCAATTTGGGCCGTTTAGAGCATAATTGTGAATTTGGGTGCATTTTGTGATTTGTGAATGAGATCCCATCATTATGGAGATATGTTCGAGCCTTTTGGCATGAGATGATCATGAAATGCAAGTGTTCGGTCTAGTCATAACGGGTTTAAGTTCGGGGCTCGGGGTGAGTCTCGAGGTGGTTTTAATGATTAGAGCATTACTGGGAATTAAAGGGTAATGGGATATGGATTATTGGAGTTTGAGAATATTGAGAATAGTGGGAATTGGAGAGTGTTAATTATGATTAACGAAATAGGTGCGGAAGGACGGTTTTGCCCTTGGTGGCTGTTAAGGTTTTATTTTAGGCTTAAGGGCATTTAGGTCTTTTCACCCTAAGAGATTTATATAAACCATTAAGGCTGAAGAAGAGAAGCAAAAACAGAGTATCCTTTCTCCCTCTCTCCCGATAGGTTTTCTCCTTCATTTCTCTCTGGATTTTCAAGCTTTGTTTGAGGAATCAAGCCGGGATAAGCTAGGGTTATGCTCCACCATTGAAGAGGGTGTGTTGTTGAGATTGAGGTGAGTTTTTAGCCATTAGAACTATAGCTTTTACTCTGTTTTCTGAGTTAAGTTCCAGTTGGTTTTTGAGTTGGAAAGTTTGGTTTCAAAGGGTATTTTGGCTAGGGTTCTTTGGGTTGTGATGATTGGGGCATGTGAGGATGGTTTTTAGGTTCATTTGGGACTGAATTTGATGTTTGGAAGCTTTTGATTTGGGTTGGAAATAGTAGAATTGAAGGAGGAAATTTCTGGGCTGAAGCTGGCTGAAGGTAACGCTACAACGCCCAGTGTAGGGCGCTACAGCGCTACCTATAGAGGAGGTTGGGCAGTTGTGGTTCTGAGTAGAGCATTGGGGCGCTAGGAGGGTAGCGCTGTAGCGCTGCCCTGTTTCTTCAGAACCCTATTTTAAGTGTTTTTAAGGGTTTTTGGCTCGGGGTTTCAATCCTTAAGGCCCGGGATCAAATCTACTCACCGTGTGGGCATGTCTCGAGGTCAAGAGAGTGGGGTTTAGACCAAGACCCTATCATTGTTGATTTTCATTAATTGGAGATTGTATTTGGTTATGACTAGGTGACCGCTAAGGGATTAAAGGATCGATCGTTCTCAAGGGTCGTTCTTGCTCTAATTCTCGCTCGAACCAGAGGTAAGAAAACTGCACCCCATGTGTGCCATGCATGGTCATTCTTGATGCATGTTGGATGTTTAAATGTAAACATTGATAGCATAATGAATGCTTAGCAATCTTGCTCATTTGCATATGACTATTATTGAGGCATGCTGGATGATTAAGTGTGATGCACGAGAAACATGTGATTATGGCATGCTACGAATGATGAATATGAGATTGGTCAGAGCACGAGTCTCTGTGTTCGTGCATGATCATTATTATGCCAGCATCTGTTAAGTAAGCATGCTGAATGCCCCATCTTAGGATGTTTGACATATGATATATGTTTGGTAGCAGTGCTTACTTGTGCATGGTACTGACTCATCAGTCAGATTTGGCAAAGGTGCTAGTATTAACTGTGAAGCCGTGACTCATTAGTCAGGTTCGGCAGTGGTACTGGGCACTGGGCACTGGTCACATGGAGCAGACTCATAAGTTAGGACGGCCTTAGCGTGTTCAACGTAAGCCAACAAAGATTAGATCTAATCGACTTTCTGCATTGGATGACTCAAAGAGCATTAATGCCGGACCGACCTTAAGTTCGATTAATATTAAAAAGCGCTTGTATAGCCAAGGGCTAGCCATTTAGAGCCAGGGCCAGCGAGCCCCGTGACTGTAATGTCACATGGCTCTGGGCACCGGCCCCACAGTGACGTGCTTGTCAGTCACTCATCTGATAAGAGCCATTGCAGGAAAGCCCAGGTAACGGTGTCGTTACACGGCTATGGGCACTGAGGCCCTAGCGACTTGTTTGTCAGTCACTCAGTATGGTTTACTAGAACCTCAAGTGATATTCACTCATCTAATCAGAGCTTGAGCTCTGTATGATCATTTTGATCATCATATGCATGGCTATGGGCACCGGCCCCACAGTGACGTGCTTGTCAGTCACTCGTCATGGTTTACCAGAACCTCAAGTGTTGAGACACTCATCTGATTAGGATTGACTTGATAGTCCTCCAATCAGAAGGGCGGGATTTCTTATCCTGGATACCTCAGCATTGTGTGAATTTATTTGCATGCTTGAATAAAGCTATGTTGCTAGGCATGCCAGATATGATTTGATATCATGATATGACTGTTTATGAGCATATGAGTTTTCTTGCTGGGCTTCGGCTCACGGGTGATTTGTGGTGCACGTAAAGGCAAAAGAAAGCTGGACCATCCTTGAGTTGGAGAGCTTAGGTGATGACGTGTACATATGCAGCTGCTCGACCAATACTTGGGCGAGGTTTGAAAGGGGAACTAGGGTTAAACCTTGTTTTGCCGCTTAGAACGGCCTGATGTAAATATTTTCTTGTAATAGACTCTGAAATTATATTTTTGGGATCCCAATGTATACTGTAAACGTTCTAGTGAAATGTTATATCTTAACCAAAATTTGTAATCCCTAAACTACTAATCATACTTAGTTACACGTTTTTGGCCAAATGACTCGATTAGCGAGTTTAGCACTGTTTGCAATGTACACTGTAGCGGTCCCTGGAGTTGGGGCGTTACAATTTTGGAATCAGAGCATGCCAAGGTTTATGTGTTCCTGAAGACAAGCTGGGCATGTACACTCATCACTGAAGATAGCTTCACTCATGGAATGGTAACTATTTCTGTTGTTATGTGCATAGCTTCTTAAATAGAATGTAAATGCTTTACCTGCACATTGCATTAGGGAGCATGAGATTTTGAAAGAGCATGACTCTTGATTTTATGATTATATGCTCCGTGAACATATCTATGAACATGAACATTTGATTACCTGCTCCATGATTACATAATTGTGATATTTGATTGCTGGAGTTGAAAGCATGGTATGAATGACAGAAGAGCAGGGAAGATGATTGATGTGTGAATGCCGTGGGCATGTTTTGGCACAACAAGTGATTTGTGATTATGGTGTGGTAAGACTTATCCCGTGGGGTAACATTTTTGATATGCTCATATAATTGATGGGTCAAGTTATTGACTGCAGATTCAAACAGCAGGTTTATAGCCAAGGCAGATAATGAGGCCTGGTGGTGGTTATTCAGAGGCTGGGAGTTTCAGCCAGGGGTTAAGTTCTTCATCTGCCCCTCAGATTTTTCAACAGATAGTCACAAATTTGCAATCAAGATTGCAGAGGCATGAGGAAGAGATTAGGTGTCTGAGGCAACAACGGGATCTGTTGGGGAGCACCTCTTCCTATGTTGTGCCAGGAGTGGCACCAGGTTTGGCTCAGCCTAGGGTTGAGAGCAGATGGGAATTTCTCTGTGGAAGATTCCAGGAGTATTACCCTCCAGTTTTTGAGGGAGGCCTAGATCCATTTAGAGCTGAGCAATGGATGGGCATGATCAGTTCCATTCTTGACAGTATGGGGCTGGTAGGTCACGATAGAGTGATCTGTGCGACATTTGTATTGCGGGATGATGCCCAGACATGGTGGGAGGTAGTATCCCAGACACGAGACACAGCTGTGATGGATTGGTAAGAATTTAGGCAGCTGTTTAATGAAAAGTATTACTGTGATGTAGCTAAGACTGCCAAGATGAATGAGTTTCTGAATCTCGCTCAGGGAAAGGCATCAGTATCCGAGTATGCTGTCAGATTTAATGGGTTGACCAAGTTTGCTTTAGACATGGTACCCACAGATGTAGCTCGGAAAGAAAGGTTTGTTCAAGGATTGAATCCTGGAATGGCTCAGGGCATCAGAGTTGCCCCAGTCCATGAAGTCTCTACCTATGCTCAGGTGGTAGAGAAGGCTCTTGTTGTTGAGAGCATCAGAGATGAGAAAAAGAGTGCCACGGAGCATGGAGCTCAGATAGTGGTATCTCCATGTAGTGGAGCAAGCAAGAAGAAAAACTGGAAGCCTTACCCAGAATGCGCTCGGTGCAAGAGGCATCATCTGGGGGAATGTCAAGCAAGGTCATGTTTTGCTTGTGGCATGGTTGGGCATTTAAAAAAGGATTGCCCAAGGATAAGAGAGCTTGAGCAAAAGAGGATAGACAGCTTGACTCTAGCTCGAGTGTTTATCCTGAGGCGGTCAGCGTCTGAGACCGAGACTAGCTCCTCGGGAGTGGTAGGTCAGTGTTCTAGTTTTGATTTCTGAGTTGTGCTAATTGGTTTTGGTGCCATGCTGTTCCTTTGTTTGTTGCATATAGAGAGGCATAAAGTTGATATGATGATCACATGGTCATGTTGTGATGGGAAGATGATACTGTATTGGTGACTTAAGAAATAAGTGGGAGTTGTGATGAAAAGGACTCCTCAATGGTTTGGATAGAGCTGGTTATGACTGGCTCTGGTTTCATCTGAGATATGGATAAATTAAGTAAGTGTGGGGCAATTTTAAATGGCAAAGAAAGATTAGTATTTCTTGGGCTTGAGAGTGGAAAGCCTTGTGGCAGTTGGCACTGTGCATAGCTTTAGTATTTTGATGACATCTGTATTGAGAGCTAGAGTTTTATTGCAGGGAGATGCGTAGAACTCCTAGCTAGTGTGGTGGATACCACCTAGGTTGTGCCAGTAAGATCAGGACAGACTGGATTAGTCTGTGAGTTTTGGATGTGTTTCCAGGGGATTTTTCAGGGTTCTTTTATGTGGAAGAGATAGAGTGGTGATTGGATTAGTGCCAGGAATGGATTCGGGTTTTAGGGCACTGTTTTGAATAGCTCAGTAGGGTTGTAAGAACTCGAGGCTTAGGTATTGGGTAAATTGGAATTCTCTAAGATGGATCTTGGATCTGGTTAGGACCAGTTAGGGATCAGAGAGGAAGTTATATAAAAGATTGTGTTTATATTAGATAAGGGCACTGGGAGCGCTGAGTTATGATTTGGGAAATTGTTTAATGCTAAGTGTTTATGAATCAGGTGAACAGAGCGTTCAAAGGTTTATTTGAATGGGAATTGTAATCGTCTTGGACGGTGATATAGTGGTATTCTCTCAGCGGAAATTTGCCAAGGTTAGCGAACGCCTTAGGGGCACGAGTGTCCTTGGGTGGTAAGGATATTACAGATACCTTGGGAAATAGTTCTGAGTATTCTTACAGATCAGAATCAGTTTGGAGGTTGTTATGACATCTCAGTGACAGAGAAAAGTAATTGCCTATACAACATGTTGGTTAAAAGGATCTAACTAGAACTAGAGTAGGGTTTCTGGTGGGCCAAATGGTTAGGTTTGTGTTTGAGATTACTATCTCAGAAAAGATCAAAAAGAAAGATGGTCAAGTGAGCCACAAATAAGAAAGATTGAATGGAAATCTTAGCTGGATTAGCTAAGAGTTTGCAATATCAGGTATGCGATTATTGTGGTGTAGAGATCGGATCTGGGATCCGATGAGCACTAAGATGAATTAGGGGATTCTGGATGAATCTCATGTTACCACTTTGTTTTCTTCGTTCAGGCATCATGGGAATGCGACAGAGTATGAAAGCTTCACAGTGATGGCCTGAGATGGAGAGGGATGTGATGGAATGGGTGGTAAAGTTCTTAGCCTGATAGTAGGTCAGATCAGAGTGTTGGAATCAGTGAGGCCATGGTAGCCTTTGAGTGTTTTATAATGAAAATAAGATAGCATCACGATGGGATTTCGCGGTGGGATTGCTCAGGTTAGTGGGCCAGTGTGAGTTGGCGTTGAGTCATTGTGGACCAATGTTTTAAGAGAGTATATTTTGTTAGCAAGGATGAATAATACAACTGATTAGTATTCAGACCTCTTTGAGAGAGGAAGAGAGTGATCCAATGTTGAAAAGGTACCTTATGAGATAAGGTATGGGAAAACATATTCGTCACCCGTTCATTGGAATGAGATGGGTGAGATGTTATATCTGGGTCATGAGATGGTTCAATGAACCATTGAGACTGTTAGAAGCTAGAACTTCAATGCTTACTTCATAAAGTAAATGGAAAAGTTTTACTGAAATGAAAAGCAGAAACATAGAGTTCCAGGTAGAAGATTATGTCTTCTCCAAAAGTATCACCATGGAAAGGGGTGATGAGTTAAGGGCAAGTTGAGCTCTAGAAAAGTGTGACAGTTTGAGTCCTGGATAGGACTGGTCAAGTTGACTTGATTCGATTTTATTTTGGCACTATCAATTGTGAACAGTGTATTTGATACTTACATGCTGAGGACATGGGTTGAAAGAACTCATGAGTTGAGTTATGAGAATTTGGAGACTAAGGCTAAGTTGTCTTGAAAAGAATAGCCAGTCCAGATATGAGACAGAAAGAATAAGATTATGAGGAACAAAGTATACCTTGATTCAAGGTATGTTGCAGGGATAGGAAGGTCGAGGGAGCGACCTGGGAAACTGGAATCAGTTGTGTGGAATTGATATTCCAGCAGTTCAGATAAATTTCGAGGACGAAATTTCTGTAAGGAGGGGATAGTTGTAATGCCCCGAATTTCCTAATAAGGTTTAGGACCTTGATTAGGAGGCCGGGGGGGCCATAATTGATATATTATGCTACTCAATGATTATATGCATGTTTATGTGAATTATATTATAATATAATGTTATATACATGCATGTGGGTCCACAACTGTTTATTAAACTGTTTTGGCAATTTGGGCCGTTTAGAGCATAATTGTGAATTTAGGTGCATTTTGTGATTTGTGAATGAGATCCCATCATTATGGAGATATGTTCGAGCCTTTCGGCATGAGATGATCATGAAATGCAAGTGTTCGGTCTAGTCATAACGGGTTTAAGTTCGGGGCTCGGGGTGAGTCTCGAGGTGGTTTTAATGATTAGAGCATTACTGGGAATTAAAGGGTAATGGGATATGGATTATTGGAGTTTGAGAATATTGAGAATAGTGGGAATTGGAGAGTGTTAATTATGATTAACGAAATAGGTGCGGAAGGACGGTTTTGCCCTTGGTGGCTGTTAAGGTTTTATTTTAGGCTTAAGGGCATTTAGGTCTTTTCACCCTAAGAGATTTATATAAACCATTAAGGCTGAAGAAGAGAAGCAAAAACAGAGTATCCTTTCTCCCTCTCTCCCGATAGGTTTTCTCCTTCATTTCTCTCTGGATTTTCAAGCTTTGTTTGAGGAATCAAGCCGGGATAAGCTAGGGTTATGCTCCACCATTGAAGAGGGTGTGTTGTTGAGATTGAGGTGAGTTTTTAGCCATTAGAACTATAGCTTTTACTCTGTTTTCTGAGTTAAGTTCCAGTTGGTTTTTGAGTTGGAAAGTTTGGTTTCAAAGGGTATTTTGGCTAGGGTTCTTTGGGTTGTGATGATTGGGGCATGTGAGGATGGTTTTTAGGTTCATTTGGGACTGAATTTGATGTTTGGAAGCTTTTGATTTGGGTTGGAAATAGTAGAATTGAAGGAGGAAATTTCTGGGCTGAAGCTGGCTGAAGGTAACGCTACAACGCCCAGTGTAGGGCGCTACAGCGCTACCTATAGAGGAGGTTGGGCAGTTGTGGTTCTGAGTAGAGCACTGGGGCGCTAGGAGGGCAGCGCTGTAGCGCTGCCCTGTTTCTTCAGAACCCTATTTTAAGTGTTTTTAAGGGTTTTTGGCTCGGGGTTTCAATCCTTAAGGCCCGGGATCAAATCTACTCACCGTGTGGGCATGTCTCGAGGTCCCGAGAGTGGGGTTTAGACCAAGACCCTATCATTGTTGATTTTCATTAATTGGAGATTGTATTTGGTTATGACTAGGTGACCGCTAAGGGATTAAAGGATCGATCGTTCTCAAGGGTCGTTCTTGCTCTAATTCTCGCTCGAACCAGAGGTAAGAAAACTGCACCCCATGTGTGCCATGCATGGTCATTCTTGATGCATGTTGGATGTTTAAATGTAAACATTGATAGCATAATGAATGCTTAGCAATCTTGCTCATTTGCATATGACTATTATTGAGGCATGCTGGATGATTAAGTGTGATGCACGAGAAACATGTGATTATGGCATGCTACGAATGATGAATATGAGATTGGTCAGAGCACGAGTCTCTGTGTTCGTGCATGATCATTATTATGCCAGCATCTGTTAAGTAAGCATGCTGAATGCCCCATCTTAGGATGTTTGACATATGATATATGTTTGGTAGCAGTGCTTACTTGTGCATGGTACTGACTCATCAGTCAGATTTGGCAAAGGTGCTAGTATTAACTGTGAAGCCGTGACTCATTAGTCAGGTTCGGCAGTGGTACTGGGCACTGGGCACTGGTCACATGGAGCAGACTCATAAGTTAGGACGGCCTTAGCGTGTTCAACGCAAGCCAACAAAGATTAGATCTAATCGACTTTCTGCATTGGATGACTCAAAGAGCATTAATGCCGGACCGACCTCAAGTTCGATGAATATTAAAAAGCGCTTGTATAGCCAAGGGCTAGCCATTTAGAGCCAGGGCCAGCGAGCCCCGTGACTGTTATGTCACATGGCTCTGGGCACCGGCCCCACAGTGACGTGCTTGTCAGTCACTCATCTGATAAGAGCCATTGCAGGAAAGCCCAGGTAACGGTGTCGTTACACGGCTATGGGCACTGAGGCCCTAGCGACTTATTTGTCAGTCACTCAGTATGGTTTACCAGAACCTCAAGTGATATTCACTCATCTAATCAGAGCTTGAGCTCTGTATGATCATTTTGATCATCATATGCATGGCTATGGGCACCGGCCCCACAGTGACGTGCTTGTCAGTCACTCGTCATGGTTTACCAGAACCTCAAGTGTTGAGACACTCATCTGATTAGGATTGACTTGATAGTCCTCCAATCAGAAGGGCGGGATTTCTTATCCTGGATACCCCAGCATTGTGTGAATTTATTTGCATGCTTGAATAAAGCTATGTTGCTAGGCATGCCAGATATGATTTGATATCATGATATGACTGTTTATGAGCATATGAGTTTTCTTGCTGGGCTTCGGCTCACGGGTGCTTTGTGTTGCAGGTAAAGGCAAAAGAAAGCTGGACCATCCTTGAGTTGGAGAGCTTAGGTGATGACGTGTACATATGCAGCTGCTCGACCAATACTTGGGCGAGGTTTGAAAGGGGAACTAGGGTTAAACCCTGTTTTGCTGCTTAGAACGGCCTGATGTAAATATTTTCTTGTAATAGACTCTGAAATTATATTTTTGGGATCCCAATGTATACCGTAAACGTTCTAGTGAAACGTTATATCTTAACCAAAATTTTTAATCCCTAAATTACTAATCATACTTAGTTACACGTTTTTGGCCAAATGACTCGATTAGCGAGTTTAGCACTGTTTGCAATGTGCACTGTAGCGGTCCCTGGAGTTGGGGCGTTATAGCAAGGCCCCAGAACTCATGTGCTCGCAGCTCCAGGCAGCGAGCTTGACCTTCCGATCGGGATTTCCATCTCCCGAGGCGTAGCTACTCCTTTCGTTTGAGGTTGCAGGTCGACACATCAGCGTACCAGATAGCTTAAGACCATGGCATGCCAACAACTCAGAGATGTGGTTGGTGGAAGCGACTGAGCTCCGACAGTGCTCAGCCTCAAAAAAATCCTCCTTCGAGGTAGGGATTGAGTTGGCTTGGGAGGTGGTTGGTTGTTTTGAAGTATTCTCCATTAGGGTGAATGAGAGCTCATGAGGTGGAAATACTATGGTGGCTTTGAGTTTGGGGTCTAATGGAATGGGTCAAGTCTTGGGATCCGGGTTTGGATAGGCTGCGACTCGGAGTCTCTTCCTTTTTCTTTCCCCGACCTCATCGATTTGACGTCGTAAGTGAGCTCGTATATCTTCTTACTTGCACCGTTCTTTGTGCTCGCGAATCAATCGCCGATTTCGTGTGAAAGGTTACTCATGTCCAGTGATTAAGGGATGGTAAAGGATGGCAAGCTTGAGCCCCCACCATTTCTCTGAAGACTGCGACATCTAACAAGAAAGAAAAAGGTGAGGGCCCATAATTTTAAAGAATGGAAAAATTTATCTTAATAACTCAAGTTTGCAGGCTCGAGATAACAAGATTGCCTTGAATCGAGCCTGAAGGCTCGAAAGGGCAAGGTTAATTTGAATGACTACCCCTAAACTATTGTAAAGTTCGGGGGATCGAGCGTGCACCCACGCTAGAGTGGGACGGTTATTACCAGCTTAAAAAGAATCTCGGATTTCCACGGAAAAAGTTGGTAGTTACCTGGAAAGGTGATATTTTCGGGATTCGTGCATTAAACCCTATTTCTTAAGCTACATGAAGCCTATGACCAAAAACACCCTATTACCTAAAAAACACCATTTTACCTATTCCTACCAAATTTTTTTGGGCTTAAACTGTGGTTCTGGTCATAACAAATCCCCTCAAATAAACAAACTTGCCTAATGCAAGAGAGTAGCCTTGAAAATCTAGTAAAAACCAGAGAAACATCCTCACAGACGAAAGAAACGTAAAAACAAGAGAATATATACATACATATATATATATATATATACGTACACAACTAGGAGAGATCATAGAACTTATACAAATTGGTTCATGGAAATGAGGAGATCGCCGACTGGAGGATCGGAAGCAGGAATGATCCCACAGAGCCGAAGGTACTGGAGTTGCTTTGTTTCTTCGGTTTAGAAAACATGCAAAGAAAGCACTGGTTCTTTCTTTCTTTTTCTCTTTGGTTTGTGCTCTTTGAAGAATAAAACTGGGAATGAAGAAGATGGAGAAGGGGTATATATATCCCCCAGTCAGCATTTCACAAGTTGAATTGATCTAGACCGTTGGTTTGCATTAGAAGAAGATCCAAGGGATCATGTTTGATTCCACAAATATGGTGGCAAAATGAATTGGGAGGAACGTGCCCAGAAAAAGAGAGTGCTCGAGTACTCTAGGTATTCAACCCCCAAGTGACGCGTGTCCGCACTTGAGTGTGGTAGGTGACACGATTCTCGAAAGTGGAGTTCAAAAGTTTCCTTCTCTTAGAATTCAAACCAACACTTTTAAGGGGGCAAAATGTTACACCCAAATTTCAAGGATGAATAATGAATCTCGAAATATAGGCTCGTAAAGCATAAGCTCAAAAATAACAAACAGTGGCTAGACCCTTGTATAAATATGCATTATTCCTGACCTGTTCTTGTTGGCGATCGAGCACAAGTTGAACAGGTTTGAGCTTAATCTTCAAGCTTGAAAGAAAGAATCTTCTCCGACGCATATGGGTGTTATTCGAGCCTTAGTTGTATGCTCGAAGATATTGGTCTCTGAAGATTGATTTCAATTAAATCACTGGCTAAGGAGGAGGCTGACTGGAATAACGAGCTCAAAGTGTTGGACGATCTCGAAAGCGCGTTAACCTTGCCTTTGAGGTCAACAACGCGTTTTGCACACAATAGCTGTTAGGAGATCCCTATTCCTTAAGGATTTGTTGTTGTCAGCTATTAAATCCTGATTATCATGGGATATTATGTCTTTATTGTATTTATTTACATTTATTTCAAATTGGAAGAATTGGTTGTAACTTCCATGAATCAGGAGAAGATATTCTCCCAACCAGGCTTATAAATAGCATGGTAATTTTCATTTGTATTCGAGCACAAATTTGTACTGAGAATACTCTGTCGAATTTCTCTGAGAAAGCTTTGAGAGAGTATCAAGATCAATAATATTGACTTGTGGACTGAGCATATTTTAACTGCTGAACCACGTAAAAGTTCTGTTGTTCTTTTCTTCTTTCCTGAAATATTGTTTAGTGCTCTTCAAATTCAAGTTGACGAAAAACGGCGTCAACAATCTCATTGTAGCTTTGTAAGGATCAAAAGTTCCACTCTTCTTTTCCATCTTAATTTTCCATTTCAATTATTTTGCAATTTTGATTGTACAAAATAATGCCTTTTTAGATTTCTTTTATTGTTTGTGTATAGAATCCATGGGAATTGAAGCCTATATTAGCTTATTTGTAGAAATGTAAGTTAGATGAGTACTGATTCTGATTTTATTTGTCTTTGTCTACTAGGTTGCCCTCCTAACTTTTGGATTAAATGACTCTTGTCTAAAGATTTTTATGCCAAAAACACGTGTATCAATTAGTGAAATAAGCAATCTTGATCTTATTTTTGTTTTCTTCTATTATTTGTTACATTAAATTTTACTTAAATGTGTAATAATATACTTCAATTATGTATATTCACTAGAAATGTTATTTAGATGTGTACATATATTTATTATAAATCTTAAATTTTTATTTAATTTAAAAGCTGAAGCATGTTTTTGGGTACTTAAATTCAATGTCAAAGTAATTTTATAACTATAAATTATAAAATAAATATATTTATTATAAATTAAAAAGTTAAAAAAATAAAATTTAGAGATAAATGGGTAAATATTGTAAATATTAAAAGATATAGAGATTTAAAATTTAGTTTGATAAATTAAAATTTTATATCATACAATATTTGTTTAAAAATATTAAATTAAAATAATTTTCAAATTCAGCTGAACCAATCACATATTCTAATACTTTTATATATTTAAATTTTCTACCAATCATAGATTCAACATTTTAAAATTCAAAAACAGTTTACAGATAGTGAACCAATCACATTTTAAAAAACATGTTTTGAGTCGCAATTTTTCAAAATTTTCATTTCAGAATCATAATTTTTAAAATTACAATTTTCTAATCACGAACTAATCAGACCCCAAGCTTTCCTCACATATCAAATATTGGTTCTCTTAAGGGTTAATTATGGAACTGAATAGTTAATGAGCTTAAATTTATAACATGATTATAAATTAACTGTTCACTAGTGAATTAATTGCACTTAAGCAACAATAGGTAATTAGAGGGGTAAAACAGTAATTTTGACCAGCTCTTATTAGCGAACTAATAGTTTGGATGATAGACCTACATCAAGTGATTATATCGATGGACAACATGAGATAATTCCATAAACATAATTCTATAATTTCTAAGAGTGCAACTCATATGTATAGTGGAGTAATAATAGAATTAATAAATAAGATTATTTAATTAAAGAGTATAATTAATATTAAAATTTGTAAATTATAAGATAAAGTTAATTTTGAATTGACTAATATTTATGCATTCATGAAATATTATATTATTTTAATGAATACATATATTTTATTAATTAAATAAATAAATGAGATAAAATTTGGGAAAGCACATGTGTGCGACACGCCCTGTAACACCCTACTATTCTAGGTCCGTTACACTGTGTGTTTAAAATAATGCTTAACTCGTTAAGCGTGTCATTTGGACTTAAATGTATAATTAAAGTTAAACAATGGTTTAGGTACTAAAAATTTTGGTCAAAGTAGTTAAACTTTTCATTAAAAAGTTTGAGTGTACACAAGGGATCCCAAAAGGGTTATAAACATAATAAAGATATATTCAAGGTTACAAAAATGGTCGACCTAAGCGGCAAAACTAGATATATACCCTAGTCCCTCAAAAGAATATCGGCCGTGGCGGTTGAGCAGGTTGAGTATGTACACACCGCCCCTAGAGCTGTCCAACTCATGGCTGATCCAGTTTCCCTTTGCCCTTACCTGCACCACAAAGCACCCATGAGCCAAGGCCCATCAAGAAAGAAAAAAAAATTCAATAAAACATAAATCACATGTAATATGCTTCACAGAGTATAGACAAACTCATGTTAGCATCTAAATCATTTACACGGATCGTGCTGAGTGATTGCATACTGCACCCCCAAAGTGGCCCTGTCATCACGACCTACATTCCATATGATTATCACAATATCTAGCCCATGCTGATCAGTCACAAACAAATGCATGAAAACATATGCTATAGATACAATTATAGAACAAGAATACAACATTTCAAACAAATTCTGTTCACGGTTATAACTGCATTCACAAGTCGGGGAAGATGCCCTAAACACGGTGCATGTGCTAGTTTTCTTACCTTGAGACCTATGCAGATAACGGAATGACCCCGAGTGCGTTCCCTTTCCCGAGCCTTGCAGGAATCCTAGTCACAACATAAATTGTATTCTCATTAAGAACTAAAATAGGCTCGAGGACTAATCCCTAGCTTTGGGGACCTCCAATTTCATCGATCCGGGTGGTGGAATCGTCCCCCGAGCCCCCGAGCCTTATTCCCAAACTTTAAAAAAAAATTCACCTTGAAACTATGCTGGCGCCACGATGAGCAGAAAGGAACAATTCACCCAAACCTGGTTCAGCGCCGTGGCGCCGGAGCGAAATACTAGATTTTATGGGTTTTTTCTAGGGATTTCTCATGCCCCAAACTCGCCCAAATCGACCTCAAATCTTTACCACCTAAAAAATTAAGCACCAAAACAGTCATAAAACCTCATAAAAACCTTAAAACAACACCCCATCATCAAATCCCAAGTTTAAACAAGAATTACCAAAGATATGTTTCAAAAATCCACTTTTTCCCATCTCTGAAAAATCTATACAATTCATGGATTTCAATTCAATTTTAGAGTATAATTCAGTTATTTAACACATTTCTATCATCAATCTACTATCTTAACATCATAAAATATGGAAAAACACTCAAATTTCCAATTTTCCTCAAGAACACCTATGAACACCAAGAACTTAAAGAAAAATTCAGAGAAAGGTAGCATACCTCTCTGAAAAACCTAAATCTCTAGCTTGATTGAGGTTGTTAATAGCTGCTAATCCCTTTTGAAGCTCCAATTTCTACCAATGTTCTCAATCAATAATTGCAAGGATTGGTTATAAGCCTAATGCTTAGTCTTCAAAACCCTTTGAATAAGGTAACTAGGAGAGAGAGAGAGAGAGAGATATGAACGTGAATGAGAAGTGGGCATCATCACTTAGTCCAAATTTACTTAGTTTAGTGGTCAAAAGAACATTTTACCCCTCCCATCCAAATGCCCCTTAACCAAACCCAAGGGCATTTTAGTCTTTTGCCTAAATCCCCGCTAAACCTCAAATTTCACCATAACTCCAAATTTAATCCACAAAATACAAATATTCCCCCAATTAATTCCATTTACTAATACATCCCAAAATATTAAAAATTCTCAAAATACCCCTAGGCTCGACCCGAGCTGGACATTTTTTTATTCCAGTTATGACTTGTCCCCTAAAATTGCTCGAAAGAACCCACTCATGTCAAATATCCCGAATATATCCACATAATAATGTGCTCTCAAGTGTATAACACATAAAATTACAAATATACCATTAATGGGTCAAAATTACGAAAATACCCATTTTTAACAAAAATGGATCTTTAAGTAAATTTAATACACATCATCATGCATACTCAATCATATAATCATATAAATCACATAAATAAATAAATTCACAAATAATTACCCCACATGACCTCCCGACACGCTAATCAAAGAACTTAATTCTATTAGAAGTTTTGGGATGCTACAACTATCTCCACCTAAAAGAAATTTTGTCCTCGAAATTTACCTGAATAACTCGGGATACTGATCCAACATATCTGACTCTAGCTCCCAAGTCGCTTTCTCTAACTTACTGTTCCTCCACAACACTTCGACTAAAGGAATAGTCTTGTTCCGCAAGACTTTGTCCTTCCCATCCAGAATCTAAACCAGTTTCTCCTCATAAGATAAATTTGTTTGTAACTCCAAGTTCTCATATCTCAATGCGTGTGTAGTATTTGACACATATTTATAGAGCATCGATACATGAAACACGTTATGAGCTACTGACAAAGCTGGAGGCATAACTAGTCTGTAAGCTACCTACCAGATCCTCTCCACGATCTCAAAAGGTCAAACAAACATAGGGCTCAAATTTCCTTTCTTCCCAAGCGTTTTAATCCTTTCAATAGTGAAACTCTGAGAAAATCATAGTCCCCGGCTTGGAGCTCCACATTCATACGCTTGGGATTAGCGTAGCTTTTCTATTTACTCTGCGAGGTGAGCATTCGAGCTCTAATCTTCTCAATGGCCTCATTGGTCCTTTGAACCTCCTCAGGACCCAAATACTTCCTCTCACCCATTTCATCCCAATGGATAGGTGATCTACACTTCCTACCATGCAACATTTCATATGGAGCTACTCTGTGTTGGTATTAAAAGTTTAAATCAGAGTTAGGCAGCGGAATGGGTCTTTTAAAAAAAAAATTAATACCAGCCATGATCATATATATATATAGATATATGTTGATGCGATTTTTCGCCAACTATGGATTGAGAAATCCAAAAATAGAGATATTAGGCTTTTACTAAACCGTAAGTGGATAAACAAAAAGTATTAAGTATTAAGAACACACACGCTTTTTACGTGGTTCAATGTTTAAAATCCACCTAGTCCATGAGTCGCTCTTATTAATCTGTTTTGTTCTCACCAGAGTTTCAGTATACAAGATGTCGATCCCCCTTTCTGTCCATTCTCTCATGTATTTAGGGAATTCTACCTGGACAGTTTTGGGTAACCATGCATAAATATGGTAACATTTACTTTTGGGTAACATCTACTTTTGGGTATCATCCCATTTACATAAATACATTAATGCCTATTGATTATATTTCCCCAATATCGGGTAATAAATACATAAAGAATCTCTGAGTCTTTTGGGATTCTTCACTATGTGTTATGATCAGGCTTCCGCGAGCTGAACACTTCCTTCGAGCTGGGTACCGAATTACTACTCTGAACTGATATGGGTCACACTCAAAAATTCATGAAGGCGATATGGTTATCTCGCATATCAAACTAAGTTGTTGGCGCAACAGGGGATATGAAGACTATCTGGTTGTTGTAAGCCGCTAAGTTTGAATCGAGCTGCTCACAACAGAGTTAGCTAGATGCTCTATCTGTACGCTTTCTTCATACGTTTGTCTACCAGCTGTACCTCGTGCTAAATAATTCAGCTCGTATTTTTTCGGTACAAAATTTTCATGCAAGCTCTTGCTCGTGCATGACGTCACTTCTGACGCGCACGTAGGGTCTTTTAGGCTTCTATTATGTGAAAATGTGCCTACCCATTCACTTGAGTACGAGACATGTGCCAATCTGTAATAGGTTCCTGTTCGAGTTTCGAGTACTGTGGCAACTGTCTTATCAACTTTTTTTCGCTGCTTGATTTATTTAATCTAGGCCCTTGGATCTCGAACTAATCTAATCGTGTGGCCTAGATTGGTTCCCAAAGTTTATGTATAAATAGGAAAATCAGACCTGAATCTTACCACCTTTGCATTAAAAAAATTTCCTCTTCTTGCTTCTCAAAATATTTTTCAGAGCTTTCTGCATTCCCTCATTTTCCAGAAACTCCTAGGTTATTACCTCTGGCGTTGCTATCATTTTCTCGACCAAAAAATCAAACTGTAAGTATCTTTATGCCCAGTTTAAATTTCATCTTCTTATTTTTCAATAAGCTTTATGAAATTTTTTGGTATATTTTCTTACTTTGGTTCTATTTGAGCTTAGTATGGATTTTTTTAGGCCAAAAACAATAGCACTAGTTCCGAATAGAAATGATGCACAAAGAGAAACAAGTGATTTTCTGGGTTATCTAGGTTTGAAAGAGGATCGTCTGAGTATGTGAATGTAAAGATTTGATAGTTTTTAGGTTTAGTTCTAGGTATCTTAAAGGTCATAGTTTCTTGAGTTGTTTAGCATTAAACCGCTTTTCCAAAAAGGTATTGGGTCTGACACGTGAATCCCAAAGTGTCAAGGGTTTCCTGAGGTTATAGCGTGTGGTCATTGACCGCGCGTGTGTACACGCATTGGCGCTTAGGAAATCTTAGCTCGTATATATCTTAGGTAGATAGATCGAATCCAAAACCTTGGGTTGCCTTACCTTTATCATTGTATAAAGGTTGTGTCTTAGGTCACCTCTAACAAGTCGCTTTGTTGCCAGGCGAACTAAATTATGGCTAGCCAGTAGAAGTCAGTGGTGAGCTCTTCTTCCCAAAGTAAGAGTAATCGTAAGCAGAATGCATCCGAGACCCTTATTCCCCACTTTGACCCAGTAGTGGATAGGGAGATTGTGGTTGACCCCAACGCCTTCTTTGAGGTCGAGCACATCAAATCCCAAATAAAGATTCAAGGCAAGGTTAATAAAATTTTACTGAGTCACGGGATTGAGTTGGGATCCGAGGGTCTTGTTGTTCGCCCTCCGATGGAGGGAGAGCAGTGCTGTACTTCGCTTCAGGATGACTTTGGGGCTTGGAGTGATGAGCACCTAAAGGCAAGTGCCTTTCTTCCCCTAGACTAGTATTTCATAGACTATTTAAACTCGTCAAGCTGGCACCGTTCCAGCTCCCCCTAAATTTGTACCGACTTCTAGCAGAGCTAAAATATCTATTTTTGAACACATGAGTGGGACGTCACCACCCCCACCAATATTATGTACTTCTTTTGCCTCAAGGCCAATCCAGAGTCAAAAGGAGGAGGTGATGGATTCTACTACCTCACTAGATTCCCCATCACAACCTCCATCATTGACCTCCCCAGCCACCCAAATGACTACAAGGATCAATTTTTTATGTCAAACAGGTTCAAGAACTACACCCATCGATATTTCAACCGTCCTCGTAAGTTACTCAGTTCCTTGAACTTTGTACTTGAATTATTTCTTAACCAAGTTTAAACATATTTTGATCGAGTTGTTATCTTGTGAAGCTATATATAAGAGAACGAGGCGGTCAGAGACCCTTGGAGGTCAATATGAGGCTCTGACCCATATTCCTGCTAGGGAGAAAGAGTTCTGGATGGTGGTGAACGATGGCACCATGGTGGCCTGCAAGCTAATTTGCAAAAATCAGACATTGTCCATCAGAGTTCAAGGTTCCCTCCCCAAGCTTCCTCCTCACCAGGAACTCGTCCCAACAGTTGAATAGGTTGATGAAGAGGAGGAAGTTGCACAGTTGATGCACAAAAGAAAGGTTCCTGGGGATGGAAAAAATCCTGACCAAGGCCAAGCTGAATCGGGGGCAGCAGCCTGCACCTCTGACCAAGGTAACCCATATAGAGAATTGAGCTGCTGCAAGTTTTAGGCTAGTCTGATTCAACCCAAGGAAGCTCATGAGTCGACACTCTGTTGATCCAGACTTGAATGTGATCCTCATTTAGTGTGTGGATCACTTGGTCGTAACTACCCCAGATGTACCATATTGGTATATAATACCTTGCACTTTAGGTCCACTATTTTTTTAGGAATACGGTACCAACCTTTTGTCATGGCCTTCCTTGTGTCATGGTGTTTTTACCCCGGGTATTAGGTAGGTCGAGCATGATTCTAGTCCGAATGAGGAGCCTTAACCCTGTAGGTCCCAACATGTAATACTACTAGAGTCTCCCTCTCTTACGATAATCCATGAGTTAGAGGTTTTACCCAGCCCAATTCGTAATCCAAAGCTGATCATAGTAGTTTCCTCCTCTCCCTTGGAGGGTAGGGTTCTTGTTCTATTCTTTGCCTTTTGTTATCCTGACTGTAATGCCTCGAATTTCCTAATAAGGGTTAGGACCTTGATTAGGAGGCCGGGAGGGCCATAATTGAATTATGATGCTATTTAATGATCATATGCATGTTTATGTGAATTATATTATAATATGATGATAAATGCATGCATATGGGTGTTTTATAATTATAAGGGCATTTTGGTAATTTTCCCTGTTGAGGGCATAATTGTGTATTTTCGTGCATGTGGGTGAGTTATGATTGGTACCACATTATATGTGGATTTGTTTGAGACTTTCGGCACGAGACGATCATGAAATGCAAGTGTTCGGTCTAGTCATAACGGGTTTAAGTTCGGGGCTCGGGGTGAGTTTAATGATTAGAGCATTACCGGGAATTAAAGGGTAATGGGATATGGATTATTGGTGTTTGAGGTTATTGAGAATAGTGGGAATTGGAGAGTGTTAATTATGATTAATGAAATAGGTGCGAAAGGACGGTTTTGCCCTTGGTGGCTATTAAGGCTTTATTTTAGACCTAAGGGCGTTTAGGTCTTTTCCCCCTAAACGATTTATATCAACCATTAAGGCTATAGAAGAGTAACAAAAACAAAGTCTCCTTTCTCCTTCTCTCCCGATAGGTTTTCTCCCTCATTTCTTTCTGGTTTTTCACGCTTTGTTTGAGGAATAAAGCCAAGGAACCAAGCTGGGATAAGCTAGGGTTATGCTCCACCATTGAAGAGGTTGTGTTGTTGAGATTGAGGTGAGTTTCTAGCCAATAGAACTCTTGCTTTTTCTCTATTTTCCAAGTTAAGCTTCAGCTGGTTTTTGAGTTGGAAAGTTGGGAATTGATTGGAGTTTTGGCTAGGGTTCTTGGGGTTGTGGTGCCTAGGTCATGTGGAGGTGGTATTTGGGTTCATTTGGGACTGAATTTGATGTTTGGAAGCTTTTGCTTTGGGTTGGAAATGGTAGAATCGAAGGAGGAGATTTCTGGGAATTTTCTGGCTGAAGGTAGCGCTATAGTGCCCAGTGTAGGGCGCTACAGTGCCCAGTGTAGGGCGCTACAGCGCTACCTGCAGAGGAGGCTAGGGTAGTTTGGTTTTGTCTTGAGCGCTGGGGCGCTAGGAGGGTGGCGCTGTAGCGCACCCTGTTTCTTCAGAACCCTGTTTTGGGTGTTTTTAAGGGTCTTTGGCTAGGGGTTTCAATCCTTAAGGCCCGGGATCGAATCTACTCACAGTGTGGGCATGTTTCAAGGTCCCGAGAGTGGGGTTTAGGTCAAGACCCTATCTTGGTTGATTTTCATTAATCGGAGATTTGTATTTGGTTATGACTAGGTGACCGCTAAAGGATTAAGGACCGATCGTTCTCAAGGGTCGTTCTTGTTCTAATTCTTGCTCGAACCGGAGGTAAGAGAACTACACCCTGTGTATATGTGACATGCATGATTGTTCTTGATGCATGTTGGATGTTTAAATGTAATGCATGAGAAACATGTGATTAGGACATGCTATGTATACTGAGTATGATATTGTTTAGAGCTTGAGCCTCTGTGTTTATGCATGATCCTAATTGTGCTAGTATTTGTTAAGTAAGCATGGTGAATGCCCTGTATTCAGATATTGGATATGTGATATATGTTTGGTGGCATTGCTTACTTGTATATGGCACTGACTAGTCAGGGACATTGACCTAAGAGTCAGAAACGGCATAAGCGTCCTGAACGCGAGGCCGAATGAAGATTAGATCTAATCGATATTAGCATTGAATGAATTATATGGGGTATTAATGCTGGACCGACCCTAAGGTCGATGAAACTTATAAGCCCTTGGCTAGTCTAGGACTAGTTACTCAGAGCCAGGGCCTAAGGCCTAGGTGATTGCTTGTCACATGGCTAGGGAACGATGTTCCAGGGTTATGACTCTATGGTCACGAGGAAGGTTATGTTGATGACTAGTCATCATGCACCTATCCTATCTAAGCTAGTGAAAGGATCACTTATCTATAAGCCCCGGTGACCTTATCATCACATGGCTATTGGGAACGGAACCCACCCTAGTGACTGTACCACTGTCACTCTTCTATTGGGGTTAAAAGCCCTGGATGACTATTATGGTCATTGATTGATGTGTTATACTCAACATTACGTGGATTTATTTGCCTGCTGGAATATGGCTATACTTGCTAGGCGTGTGCCTTATGATTTGATGACATGTTATTACCGTTCATGAGCATATTAAGTTTTCTTGTTGGGCTTCGACTCACGGGTGCTATGTGGTGCAGGTAAAGGGAAAAGAAAGTTGGACCATCCTTGAGCTGGAGAGATTAGGTGACGATGTGTACATATGCGGCTGCTCGACCGCCACGGCCGAGGGTTGAAAGAGGAACTAGGGTTAAACCCTGTTTTGCCGCTTAGAACGACCTGTTGTAAATATTTTTTTGTAATAGACTCTAAAATTATATTTTTGGGATCCCAATGTATACAGTAAACATTCTGATGAAACGTTATATCTTAACCAAAATTTTTAATCCCTAAACCGCTAATCATTCTTAGTTACACGATTTTGGCCAAATGGCTCGATTAGCGAGTTTAGCACTGGTTACAAGGCACACTGTAACGATCCCTGGAGTTTGGGGCGTTACACTGACTAATCATTTATTGGATCTAACTCTTCTGCTCGCCCTTTTGCAGACAAAGACATGGACTTGAAAAGCGCCTTCAAATTTGGTGGGGCCGGAACTGGACCCGTCGTCAAGAAGACGAGAATATCAAAGAAAAACACCTCCAGAGCCGAAGCTGCCACTGGATCCCCTGTAAAGGGTAAAGGTGCCAGCTCCACTAAAAAATGACAACATCAAAAGAAACCGCCATCTTAGGTAATTGCAGTTACCATTCATGAAGTTCCTCGTCCTCGTCCTCGTGAACTTGCTTCGATTCCTCAAGTTATTTAGGGTGAGGCTCCATCTGCTCAGCTCTCACACATGCAGTTCCCAATCAAGCCACTTGAGATTGCAAGGATCCTAGAAGCACTTTTTGGACCCCTTCATGACATGTAAAATCACATGGTGGGTCATGCCAACCAGGTGAACGTCAAGGATCTTAGGGCCATAGAGGAACATTCCCCAGGGAACGTCCTGTATTCAGCCTTGGGAATGAATCTGACTGTGAGTTATCCTCTTTCTTGCTACATTCCCTCATTTTTTTTTTTGCGACCTAATCCTGTTATGTATTTTTCTTTTGTAGTCTTGTTTAGCTCAAATCTGCGGCATCGCCCAGATCCGAGCTCAAATAGATGAGGCCAGGGTTTCTCTGGTAGCATTCCAAGACAATGAGCAAATTGCCAAGGAACAGATCATCGAAGTGATCTAGCGTTGAGACCAGCTGTAGGTCGAGATCGATAGCCTCAACAAGAAACTTGAGGAAGTCAATGTGCTAAAAAAAACTATCCAATGTCGAAAAGAAAGCTAGGTAGGATGTCGAGAAGGCAAAGCAGGATGTTGCTGAGGCAATGAACGTCCTGGAGGAGATGTTATATCGGTGTTGGGCATACAACCAGGAAGGATATTTATCATTTCTTGATGCTGAGCTTTGGGGACGTTACCTTACCAAGTTCTAGAGTTGACTCTCGCAAGAGCCCTTCGAGACTGTAGAGGCTTCTGGAGCTGTTGAAGGTGGCGATGATGAGGTGACATCACAAGGGCAAGTTAGCGGAGATCAGTGATGTTTAGGGCACCTTCATCCTTCATCCTTCTCTTTTTTATTTTTATGTTTTATTTTGGGTTCTTTGAACCATTGCAATTAAGCTTTTAAAAGTTGAGACAATCGCCTTTGGGCTCAATTTGAGGTTATTTCTCCTCGAGCTAGCCCCCTGAAACCAAGCTTTGCTATGCTTATGAAATTTAAGTCCTTGTACATTTACAATCATAGGGGTTATCTTTAGATCGAGATAAATGCCAAAGGCTCGACCAGTTAATTCTATTCGATGACTTGGTTGTATCTAGGAATTTTCTCACCTAATAGTGTTATACCTGTTAGGAATCAGGCCTCGGACCTGCTTATATCCAGGAGTTTGTTCGCCTAACAACGTTATACCTGTTAGGAATTAGGCCTCAAGCCTTGTTATATCCAGGAGTTTTTTCGCCTAATAGTGTTATACCTGTTAGGAATCAGGCCTCAGATTTGGTTATATCCAGGAGTTTGTTCGCCTAATCAAATTCTAGGTTTTGTTTCTTTGATTTTTCTTAACTTAGTTCATATTTAGAATTTTTTTTTTGAAAATTCAAGCTTTAAAAAGACGCAGAATAATCAATTTTCCAAATTCTAAGTTGAATAATTTTATCAAATTTTGCAAAATATTTCAAAGATTATGGAGGGTTATATGCCCCCAAGCGATCAGAATTTATAAGTATTCCAGGCCGCTTTTACAAAATAAGCTCGAGATGCATTACAAAAAAATGATAACTTTGCTACCTCATTTATATTACACAGTAACCTTATATTATTCAAATTCTGAAAAATAACAATGGCTTTTATAAATAAGCCTTACAAGAAAGAAGTATTGCTAAAAACATAAAAATCTAACAAAGCCTTCCTATTATTGGTAGTATTTTTTTAGATGTAGAGTGTTCCAGGTCCATGGGACCAACTCTCCACTTAATCGAGCTAGTTTGAAGGTTCATTTTGTTGGTTTTTATTGATCAAATCAGAGATTATGCGCAGCGGAACAACAATCAAATTGTCAGATTAATCCCATAAGATTTCTAGAACTACTTCTTCACACTCATATATATATATATATTGAATCAAGGATAAGAATAGAAACATTACCTCAGGTCCTTCCTTGCTGCTATCTTTTCGTATGGCTGAATCCTTGAGATCTCACACCAAGATCTTCCAAAATGTTCTCAGTCACACAAAGAACGAGTGCGGGCTCGCTATACAAATAATAGGCAATAACTATTTATCAGATATTCTCAACACATGAGATCTGATAAAGTTTGGACCTAAGTTTTGTGAAGAACAATGACCTTTGATTTTGTCACTGATCTTTTTCTCTGAGAGAATCCTAGATATTTTTCTGTCCCTGAAAACTTACGTAATATGAAAATTGATATCTAATATTTAATAATATCCAATATATTAAAATATTTGTTATTTTAAACAAATTCAAAATAATTGATCAGTTATCAGATTTTTGTTTAAATAATAATATTTAAATCAAATCAAAATATCTCATTATTTATTTAATATTTAAATAACTAAAATTTTGGAATCAAGAGACCAAGTCTATCTCTTATGCATGTAGCACAGTGCCTGTGCACTGTGCCACACGTGTACCACATGCATGTGCAGGCATGTGATTTTTCCCAATTTTATTATTATTTAAATACCAAAAATCCCAAAAATAAATTAATTCAAAATTAATTATATTTTTGTTAAATCAAATAATTAATTAATTCTTAATTAATTAATTACACATAATTAAACAATAATTATGTTTGATACATAGAAAAATATTTTACTTATCACATAAGTCCTTTTTGCCCAATTTTTGTATTTGCCTTTGACTGTGATTGTTTGAGCCATTTTGGGGACCATGGACCAATAACATTAAGCTCCAATAAATTGAAACTAAATAATTAAACTCTTTAATTATAATAGTTAATTTATTCATTCTGATATTACTCCACTATAAATTCAGAACTACACTCTTTATGTTATAGATATACTTTTACAGAAATCTTTTTCTTAAGTCGTCCATTGATATAACCATCTTACAATAGTTCAACCCTCTAATTAATTAGTTCATAAATTAGAATGGAAGAATTACCATTTAACCTTTCTAATTTACTTCTTATTCCTTAAGTACCATTAATTCACTAGTGAATAATTAATCTATAATCTATTTATAGATTTGAGCTCAAAATCATTCAGTTCCAGAATTAACCCTTAAGGGAACTAATATACGATCTGTTAGAAAGATTAGATTCCGTATTGTTGATACATGCTCCCAGCCATCCATGATATTAAATCTCCAAAACAAAAGTCATTAGTCTCATTCTTTGAAGAGACCTTAACGAATGAATCAAAAGATTTAATAAACATGAACAGGAGTTCATGAACACTCAGGATTTAGGCTGATCTATAAATGATCATCTGTTATGATATGAATTACACGTCTTTATTATTAAATGGTTTTTGGATAAAGACTTTAATTCATATCGGTCCATGTCATATATAATCATATTATATAAAGCACCTTTACCGAGATGTCTTACCACATCAATAATCCGAATCTAGATTATTTGTATCATTATGATACTCAGTAAACCGTACTTACAACTCCAATTAAAGAATTCCATAACTTTAATTTGTCGTTGTTGACTATTTTTATTCATTCAAGTGATCTTAATTCTCTCGTACTAATACAAGATCACATCCTCAATAATGAATATGGAATTTTTCTGATATTTACAAAATTATTCAAACAATAATTTAACAATCTAAATATGACAATAATAATAAACCATTGTATATATTTATTCACAGAAAAAACAAATGTCTTTACATGCTTTTAGGACACACTCCTAACAATCTCCCACTTGTTCTTAAAGCAAGTGAGGCATTTCTCTCAATCCCATATTACGTACATGACCCTCGAATTTCTTTGCTGGAAGCGTCTTCGTGAACGGGTCTGCAAGGTTGTGTTCTGATACGACTTCAGAATGGACACATCTCCTTTATGTACGATTTCTTTGACTAACTGATATTTGCGCTCTATATGCTTTCCCCTCTTGTGGCTTCTTGGTTCTTTAGAATTGGCCACTGCTCTACTGTTGTCACAGTAAAGAACAAGTGGTTTCTCCACTTCTGGAACAACTTTCAGATCAGAGTAGAACCTTTTGAGTCACAGAGCCTCCTTAGCTGCTTCACAAGCCGCTATATACTCGGCTTCCATGGTGGAGTCTGCAATGCTGGTTTGCTTAATGCTTTTCTAGACTAATGCTCCTCCTCCAAGAATAAACACTGATCAAGAAGTCAATTTCTGACTATCTCTTTCTGATTTAAAATCAGAATCAGTGTAACCAATGGGGTTCAGGTCTCCACCTGAATATACTAGCATATAGTTTCTTTAGTATTATTAAGATACTTGAGAATATTCATCACTGCAATCCAATGACTCAATCCAGGATTGGATTGTTAACGGCTGACTATCCCTACTGCATAACAAATGTCAGGTCTTGTACACACATGGCGTACATCAGACTGCCTACTGCTGAGGCATAGGGATACTGTCTCATGTTTTCCTTTTCCTGAGGTGTTTTGAGACACTACTCTTTGGAAAGGAATACTCCAGAATGGGTTGGCATATCACTCTTTTTAGAGATTTGCTTATTGAAGCATTCTAGCAGCTTATCAATATAAGTTGCTTGAGACAGTGCCAAAGTTTTGTTCTGTCTATCTCTAAGAATCTTAATGCCCAGAACATACTTGGCTTCTCCCAAATCTTACATTTGGAATTGTTCAGCTAACCAGTTCTTTATATTTAATAATGTCTCTACATCATTCTCAATGAGTAGGATGTCATCAACATAAAGAACGAGGAATACTACTATACCATCTTTGATTTGTTTATAGACACAAAGATCGTCAACATTTTGTTCAACAACCAAATGTTTTTCTTGTGTCATCAAATCTAAGATTCCAAGATCTAGAAGCTTACAAACCTTTTGCTCTTGATCTTTTTAATTCGAACCCTTCTGGTTGAGACATGTAAATGGTTTCGTCAAGATAGCCATTCAGAAAAGCTGCTTTGACATCCATTTGCCAGATCTCGTAATCCATGCACGCAGCTATGGACAAGAGTATACCAATGGATTTTAGCATGGCTAATGGAGAAAAGGTTTCTTCATAGTCAACCCCTTCTTACAGGAGAAAAGGTTTCTTCATAGTCAACCCCTTCTTTCTGTGTGTAACCTTTTGGCTACAAGCCTTGCTTTGAAAGTCTCTACTTTCCCATTCGCTCCTCTTTTCTTCTTGAATATCCACTTGCAACCAATGGGTTTGATATTCTCAGGTGGATTTTCAAGAACCCAGACAGAATTGGAACACATCGATTCCATTTCTTGGTTCATGGCTTCTTGCCATTTTTCCTTGTCAGAATGATTCATTGCATTTTCAAATGTCAATGGATCGTCTTTGTTTGTGTCAAACACAAGCATTTGAACTTTGTGTTCACAGTACATGGGTTACTTACTAACCCTCCCACTACGATGAAGTTCTCTACTATTCTGACTAGAACTAGCAGTTTCCTTTTGTCGTTTTTCATTGGTTATAACCGGTGACTTTGCGACTTTATTTGAGACCATCTCCTCAGTACAATCTTACTGTGAGGTTTGTGGTTATTAACATAGTCATATTCAAGAAAGTGTGCATTTGTCAATACAAATGTTTTATTTTCTTTTGGACTATAGTAAATTCCACCTCTAGTCTCTTTGGAATATCCCACAGACATACATACTTCAGAGCACATTTCCATCTTCCCAGTCTTTCCTTTAAGCATGTATGCACGACATCCCCAAATTCTAAAATGGTGCAAACTAAGTTTACAACCATTCCATAATTCTATGGGTGTCTTTTGGATAGACTTAGGTGGAGCATCTTTCAATATGTATAGAACACATTGAATTGCATAGCCCCTGAATGACAGTGGTAATGATGAGAAACTCATCATTCTTCTAACCATATCTAGTAATGTTCTATTCCGACTTTCTAAAACATCATTTTCCTTTGTTGTTTCAGGTGTAGTGAGTTGGAATTGAATGCCATGCTCATGTTGATGGTTCTTGAATTCACAGTCCAAGTACTCTCTTCCTCGATCAGATCGAAGTGCTTTTTAGTGATTTACCTAATTGCTTTTCAGCCTCTGCTTGAAATTCTTTGAACTTTCTAAAAAGCTCAGATTTTCTTTGCATTAAGTATAGGTAACCATATCTTGAATAATCGTTAATGAAAATGACGAAATATTCACAACCTCCTCTTGCTTGTACATTAAGTGGATTCCTAACATCCATGTGTACTAGATGAAGTGGTTCTGTGGCTCTTGAACCTTTTAGCAAAGAAAGGTCTCTTGGTCATTTTGTTTTCTAGACAGGATTCATAAATAGGGAGAGATCCAATAAATGGTTCTCTCAAAGGACTATCCTTTACAAGCCTATTTATTATGTCTAGACCAATATGGTCCAATCTCAAGTGTCACAGATATGTTTCACTGTCGGAATCAGTTTAATAAATCTAGGATTAGTTGTTTTTAAAGAATTCAGAATTATATATAAAAAAATTTGTCATTCATTATAAGTATGTAAACTTTGTTTATCCCAAAGCATTTGCATAACAAGTAAATAGATAATTTCTTTAAATAATAACTTCTTTATTAATAATAGAAATAAATGTTATGCAAAATTAGAAATAAGTTTCCAAACATTAATAATCAAAATTATTAACAATAAACTAAATTTCTAAACTGTAGTTTTCTTTGTTTAAAGAAATCTAAAATTTCTAAAACAAAATAAAGAAATTAAAATTGTTCAACTAACAATAAAATTACTAAATAAAAACTACTGCTCTCCAACTTCTCCAGCTCCTTACTTGCTACCAAAATCCTCATCAGTCTCTTTCCCCTTTTCAGGATTTTGATTCTGCAAAAGGAAAAACAAAAAAGAAAAATAGTTTAGTGGCATATATTTTTGAATCTACTATCCAAAAATTTGAATCTGATATTCATAGTGTTTGAATCTAGTATTCAAAGTTGAAAAAAATATATGTAAATCTTATTTACCTTTTTCGTTTGATATAAACGACGACTCTCAGCACAGACTTCCTCTGTCATTGCTCGCCACATCTCATGAGCTGAGTCATAGTGTATATATTTTCCTTTGTTTCGTCAGGCATGGTGGAAAGCATGCAATAACGTGCCATATGATCGGATTTCATCCAATCTGCATATTTTTCTTCTGTTTCATAGCTAGTAGCCAGAGGTGGTTCAGTTGGAGGTTTTTCACAGACAGTTGACATCATCTTCTTATAAGTTAAAATAGTCAACATGCCTCGAAACCAGTATGACATATTTCCAGGTTCAAAAACCAATGATTTGAGAAATGCATCGGTGTGTAATTCACCAATAGAAATTTTTCTGGTAATAAATAAGTACAAATAAATATTATTATTATATTTAGAAAAATAAATATCAAAGTTTCGGAAATTAAACGTGATGCATGAGCACAATTAAAACACATAAAATAAAGATTAATTTCCACGATAAAATTTTCTAACAATTAAAGTGCCGCCTTAGGGTCGGTCAAATTAATTTTAGAGAATTTATAAGACATTCTTATCTTTATTGTTTAATACTTAAAATAACTCTTTATTTTCTCTTTTAAACATTAAAGTACCGCTTTTTTTGGTCAAGTTATGATTATCCACTCTCAAGCTTAATCATAACTTTGTGAGTGTAACCCATTATTTCAGAGTTCATGACTTAACTTAGGACATGCCGCCTTAGGGTCGGTCAAGCCAAAAATACATCATTAGTTCCTATCTATATAAGAAATATAACATTTCTATTGATATGTCCAGACACCTTCCTTAGGGGGACGAAAACAAAGCCGTCGCAAGGCGCTATTCATATCTCACGGTGTTATATTAATAATGGAGACCATGGGTTATGTTTGAGATATCAACCCTCTCCCACTCACTATTTTGAAATAAGTGTTTTTAACCTAATTAATTCCAAATTAATTATAGTTTCTTTAAACTTTATGAACATAATTAAAATTGGAAAGAAAGCGAGTTTCTAGGTCCATGTCCAATTTTAAATTACCAATCATGTTCATCTAAACTTTACTAAAAAACACTTTTTAAAATAAAGTTGGTTTAAAGAAATTAAGTCATAAAGACTTAAAAAATTGGTGTGACATTTTACCAAGTTTTCAAAATAAAACTAAGTAATTTACATGCAATTGATTTCACAAAACAATTCATATAAACATATAGGACAATCCTAATAATCATGTTTCTACTAATGAGATGCATGATTATAACTGTGTGGGTTTTTTATGTATGGCATACAATGCACGAACATGTTATCAATCACATTAACCACATGAAAATAATTATTAAAATAAATAAATAAAAAATAAATGTTGAACTGGGTGCATTTGGGTATTTATAATTTTACAACCACTTTATAAAATTAAAATAAATAAAATAAAATGTCTTGATCTCCATCGGGCTTCTTTACTTTACTGTCGGTAGGATTTGTGGCATTGTTGGTCCAGAACAATAATAAGAATTTTTTTTTCAAATTATTGTTGATTAATTAAAACAAACTTTTAAATAATCATTATTTTTCTTTTTCTTTTTAATTAAAACAACTTTTAATTAAATCTGAAATGAATTTAAATTAAAATCTGTTATTTTGTAAAAAAATAAATTTTAAATAAGATATTCAAAAAAGTTTGTTAAGACAACAAAAATATCTCATTATTTAAATATCAAATTTCAAAAATAGGAAATTTAAACATTTTAAAATTTTAAAAAATAACAGATTAATTTCAGAAAAAAAAAAAAATTATGGACCGACAGGCGGGGACACACGACGTCAAAACGGGGCCGCCGGGCTCGGACCGTACGGACACGTCCATACGGCCGTCCGTACGGCGTCCGTACGACGTCGGGCAGTAGCTCGGAGGTTGGCCTCGGAGGTGCGGTGGCTGATTTCTGAATTCCAGGCTCCGTTCTGACTTTTGTGTGATCGCAATTACAATTTTATGGTATCAAAAACCAAATAAAATTACATAAATCCTATGCCCTTTAATGGCTTACACAATGATCTAATCATAAACAAATCCTAACCCGAAACACCATACAATTAATGATTCAACATTCCCATGCATTCAAACACATTAAGCCATCCATTCATAAATAAATGCATAAAATTAAACCCACACAGATTCAATATATATATATGTGAAGATGGCTCTGGTATCATTTGTTGGTTTTTATTGATCAAATCAGAGATTATGCGCAGCGGAACAACAATCAAATTGTCAGATTAATCCCATAAGATTTCTAGAACTACTTCTTCACACTCATATATATATATTGAATCAAGGATAAGAATAGAAACATTACCTCAGGTCCTTCCTTGCTGCTATCTTTTCGTATGGCTGAATCCTTGAGATCTCACACCAAGATCTTCCAAAATGTTCTCAGTCACACAAAGAACGAGTGCGGGCTCGCTATACAAATAATAGGCAATAACTATTTATCAGATATTCTCAACACATGAGATCTGATAAAGTTTGGACCTAAGTTTTGTGAAGAACAATGACCTTTGTTTTTGTCACTGATCTTTTTCTCTGAGAGAATCCTAGATATTTTTCTGTCCCTGAAAACTTACGTAATATGAAAATTGATATCTAATATTTAATAATATCCAATATATTAAAATATTTTTTATTTTAAACAAATTCAAAATAATTGATCAGTTATCAGATTTTTGTTTAAATAATAATATTTAAATCAAATCAAAATATCTCATTATTTATTTAATATTTAAATAACTAAAATTTTGGAATCAAGAGACCAAGTCTATCTCTTATGCGTGTAGCACAGTGCCTGTGCACTGTGCCACACGTGTACCACATGCATGTGCAGGCATGTGATTTTTCCCAATTTTATTATTATTTAAATACCAAAAATCCCAAAAATAAGTTAATTCAAAATTAATTATATTTTTGTTAAATCAAATAATTAATTAATTCTTAATTAATTAATTACACATAATTAAACAATAATTATGTTTGATACATAGAAAAATATTTTACTTATCACATAAGTCCTTTTTGCCCAATTTTTGTATTTGCCTTTGACTGTGATTGTTTGAGCCATTTTGGGGACTATGGACCTATAACATTAAGCTCCAATAAATTGAAACTAAATAATTAAACTCTTTAATTATAATAGTTAATTTATTCATTCTGATATTACTCCACTATAAATTCAGAACTACACTCTTTATGTTATAGATATACTTTTACAGAAATCTTTTTCTTAAGTCGTCCATTGATATAACCATCTTACAATAGTTCAACCCTCTAATTAATTAGTTCATAAATTAGAATGGAAGAATTACCATTTAACCTTTCTAATTTACTTCTTATTCCTTAAGTACCATTAATTCACTAGTGAATAATTAATCTATAATCTAATTATAGATTTGAGCTCAAAATCATTCAGTTCCAGAATTAACCCTTAAGGGAACTAATATACGATCTGTTAGGAAAGATTAGATTCCGTATTGTTGATACATGCTCCCAGCCATCCATGATATTAAATCTCCAAAACAAAAGTCATTAGCCTCATTCTTTGAAGAGCCCTTAACGAATGAATCAAAATATTTAATAAACATGAACAGGAGTTCATGAACACTCAGGATTTAGGCTGATCTATAAATGATCATCTGTTATGATATAAATTACAAGTCTTTATTGTTAAATGGTTTTTGGATAAAGACTTTAATTCATATCGGTCCATGTCATATATAATCATATTATATAAAACACCTTTACCGAGATGTCTTACCACATCAATAATCCGAATCTAGATTATTTGTATCATTATGATACTCAGTAAACCGTACTTACAACTCCAATTAAAGAATTCCATAACTTTAATTTGTCGTTGTTGACTATTTTTATTCATTCAAGTGATCTTAATTCTCTCGTGCTAATACAAGATCACATCCTCAATAATGAATATGGAATTTTTCTGATATTTACAAAATTATTCAAACAATAATTTAACAATCTAAATATGACAATAATAATAAACCATTGTATTTATTTATTCACAGAAAAAACAAATGTTTTTACATGCTTTTAGGACACACTCCTAACACATTCACGCAAGATTTCAACAATCTGGTAGGGTCCTTCACAATTCGGTCCCAATACGCCATTCTTAGGATCTTTGTTCGCCAAAAATACCCTTCGAAGCACTAAATCACCCAGTTTGAGACTTCGGCCTTTGAATTTTGCATTAAAATAGCAAGTAATCCTCTGCTGATAATGGGCGAGCTGTAACTATGACTCCTCCCATTTTTCCTCGATCAAGTCTAGATGCGTTAAGCAAGTCGTGGTTTCGATCCTGATCGAAGGTTTTTTGTCTATGTGACATCACTAGTGCCTCACTCCCAAAGGTTAAAGAGAAGGGAGTGTACCATGTGGAGGTGTGATGTGAGGTCCTACAGGCCCAAAGTACTTGTGGGAGCTGATCAGTCCATAATTCCTTAGCTTCGTCTACTCATTTCATTAAGCTCACCTTTAGGATTTTATTTACATCCTTGACATGCCCATTAACTTGCGGATACACCATTGAAGAAAAACTCTTGGCTATGTCGTACTTCTCACAAAGTTCATGAAAAGATCACTATCGAACTGGGTTTTGTTGTTGGACACGATCTTCTTTGAGAGTCAAAAATGACATATAATGTTATTCACGGTAAAATCCAAGACTCTCTTTGAGGTTATGGTTGCTAGAGGCTCGACCTCAACCCACTTTGTAAAGTAGTCAATGGCAACAACTGCATAGCAAACTTCTCCTTGTTCAGTTGGTAGCGAACCAATCAGGTCGATCCCCTATAATGCGAATGGCTAGGGGGATGAAATCATGGTTACTCCATGGGTGTTGCTCAAGAAATTGTGGCAAAGCATTGGCACTTGTCACATTTTTGAATGTATGAGGCCGAGTCTTTTTTGAGCGTAGGCCAAAAATAGCCCTCCCTCAATATTGTTAGAGCCAGGTTTTGCTCCCCAGTGTGGCCTCCACAAAATCCTTAATGTATCTCACACAGGATAGTCTGTGCTTCCTTAGGTAAAACACACCGCAGGAGGGGTATCGAATGCCCTCGTCAAAATTACCTCAACTATAACATACCGCATAACTTGATATAAAAAATTTCTTGCATCCTTTCGGTCATTTGGTAGCTTATCGGTTGTGAGGTACTCTACTATGGGAGTTATCCAGGTCGGTTTTGTGTCTACCACTCAGACCTCAATCCACTCTTCCGTTATGCTTGGTTGTTCTAAGAAATTCATTGGGACTACGTTTAACATGTCCACCTCCTTGGTGGTGGCAAGTCATGCCAAAGCATCACCATTCGAATTCTGCTCGTGGGGTACCTGCTCAATGGAGCAGAACTCAAACTCAGAAAACTCATCTTTAACCTTAGCTAGAGAAGCCACCATTTTGATACCTCGAGCTTGATACTCCTTTAATATATAATTAACCACGAGCTGGGAATCACTGTAACATTGGATTGCTTTTGCTTTCAGTTCTTTTGCTACTCGTATTCCCACCAATAGACCCTCGTACTTTGCTTCATTGTTTGATGCTTCAAAACCGAACCTTAGGGCTGTGTGGAATCAATGTCCCTTAGGTGAGATCAGAATTATCCCAGCTCTGAATCCATTCTCATTAGATGATCCATCAATGAAGAGTTTCCATAACTCTTGCACTAATTCTCTCATTGGCTCGTCCGGGAAACCTATGCATTCTGTCACAAAATCAGCAAGTGCTTGACTCTTGATTGATGTGCGTGGCTTATATGACATCTCAAACTGATTGAGATCGATGTCCGACTTAAGCAAATGTCTCGATGCTTCAGGTTTTTGCAAGACCTGCCTTAAAGGATAATCGATTAAGACGTGGACAGTGTGGGACTGGAAATATGGCCTGAGTTTTCTCGAGGCCAAGATCAAGAAAAATGTGAATTTTTCTATTAAAGGTATATGGATTCAACTCCTAGAAGCCTTTTACTCATGTAGTACACTAACTTTTGTGATCGATTTTCTTCTCGAACTAATACGGCGTTGATCGCATTTTCTATCACAGCTAGGAATAAGAACAAACGTTCCCTAGCTACTGGTTTTGATAATATGGGGGATTCAACCAGGTGAGTTTTCAGATGCTGAAATGTCTGCTCACATTCTTCGGTCCACGCAAACTTTTTGTTTCCCCTAAACAAGTTGTAGAACAGGAGACACTTGTCAGTGGATTTTGAAATAAAGTGGTTTAGGGCTGCCACCTTCCCAGTTAAGCTCTGTACTTATTTAACACAACCTAGGCGAAGAAATTTCTAATAATGACCTGATCTTCTCTGGGTTCACCTCTATCCCCCCTGTGTTGACTAGGAAGCCCAAAAAATTTCCCGAGGAAACCCCAAAGGTGCACTTCTAGAGATTTAGCTTCATGTCATATTTCCTTAGCATGCCAAAACATTCTTCCTGACCGGATACATGGTTGCTAGCAGTCTTTGATTTAACGAGCATATCATCGACATAAAATGTTGGTTTTTATTGATCAAATCAGAGATTATACGCAGTGGAACAACAATCAAATTGTTAATTTAATCCCATAAGATTTCTAGATCTACTTCTTCACATGCATATATATATTGAATCAAAGACATGAATAGAAAAATTACCTTAGGTCCTTCCTTGCTGTTATCTTTTTGTATGGCTAAATCCTTGAGATCTCACACCAAGATCTTCCAAAATGTTCTCAGCACACAAAGAACGAGTGTGGGCTCGCTATACAAAATAATAGGCAAAATCTATTTATCAGATGTTCTCAACACATGAGATCTGATAAAGTTTGGACCTAGGTTTTGTGAAGAACAGTGACTTTTGTATATATCACTGTTCTCTTTCTTTGAGAGAGATTTCTAGATATTTTTCTATCCCTGAAAAGTTACGTTCTGAAAAAACTGATATCCTATATTTAATATATCCAATATATTAAAATAAAATCTTAGTTATTTTAAACAATTTGAAAATAACTAATTAGTTATCAGATTTTTGTTTAAATAATAATATTTTAATCATATTACAATATCTCATTATTTATTTAATATTTAAATAACTAAAATTGTGGAACCTAGAAACTGCTCACAGTCTCTTATGTGTGTATCACAGTGACTGTGCACTATGCTACACGTGTACCACATGACAGTGATGGCATGTGATTTTTCCCAATTTTTATTATTATTTAAATTCCAAAAATCCCAAAAATAAATTAATTCAAAATTAATTATATTTTTGTTAATCAAATAATTAATTAATTACACATAATTATACAATAATTATGTTTGATACATAGAAAAATATTTTACTTATCACATAAGTCCTTTTTGCCCATTTTTGTATTTACCTTTGTCAGTGTTTGTTTGAGCCATTTCGAGGACCATGGACCCATAACATTAAGCTCCATTAAATAAACTAAATAATTAAACTCTTTAATTATAATAGTTAATTTATTCATTCTGATATTACTCCACTATAAATTCAGAACTACACTCTTTATGTTATAGATATACTTTTACAGAAATCTTTTTCTTAAGTCGTCCACTGATATAACCATCTTACAATAGTTCAACCCTCTAATTAATTAGTTCATAAATTAGAATGGAAGAATTACCATTTAACCTTTCTAATTTACTTCTTATTCCTTAAGTACCATTAATTCACTAGTGAATAATTAATCTATAATCTAATTATAGATTTGAGCTCAAAATCATTCAGTTCCAGAATTAACCCTTAAGGGAACTAATATACGATCTGTTAGGAAAGATTAGATTCCGTATTGTTGATACATGCTCCCAGCCATCCATGATATTAAATCTCCAAAACAAAAGTCATTAGCCTCATTCTTTGAAGAGCCCTTAACGAATGAATCAAAAGATTTAATAAACATGAACAGGAGTTCATGAACACTCAGGATTTAGGTTGATCTATAAATGATCATCAGTTATGATATAAATTACAAGTCTTTATTGTTAAATGGTTTTTGGATAAAGACTTTAATTCATATCGGTCCATGTCATATATAATCATATTATATAAAGCACCTTTACCGAGATGTCTTACCACATCAATAATCCGTTATTTGTATCATTATGATACTCAGTAAACCGTACTTACAACTCCAATTAAAGAATTCCATAACTTTAATTTGTTGTTGTTGACTATTTTTATTCATTCATGTGATCTTAATTCTCTCATACTAATACAAGATCACATCCTCAATAATGAATATGGAATTTTTCTGATATTTACAAATTATTCAAACAATAATTAAACAATCTAAATATAACAATGATAATAAACCATTGTATTTATTTATTCACCGAAAAACAAATGTCTTTACATGCTTTTAGGACACACTCCTAACAATCTCCCACTTGTATTTAAAGCAAGTGAGGCATTTCTCTCAATCCCATATTACATACATGGCCCTCGAATTGCTTTGCTGGAAGCGTCTTCGTGAACGGGTCCGCCAGGTTGTGTTCTGATGCGATTTTCAGAATAGTCACATCTCCTTTATGTACAATTTCTCTGACTAAGTGGTATTTGTGCTCTATATCCTTTCCCCTCTTGTGGCTTCTTAGTTCTTTAGAATTGGCCACTGCTCCACTGTTGTCACAGTAAAGAACAAGTGGTTTCTCCACTTCTGGAACTACTTCCAAATCTGTGTAGAACTTTTTCAGCCAAACTGCTTATTTAGCTACTTCACAAGCTGCTATGTATTCAGCTTCCATGGTTGAATCAACTATACTGGATTGCTTAATGCTTCTCCCGACAACTGCTCCACCACCAAGAGTGAATACTGGCCCAGAAGTAGACTTTCTACTATCCTTGTCAGATTGAAAATCTGAGTCAGTGTACCGAGTAGGTTCGAGGTCACTACCCGAATATACTAGCATATAGTCTCTCGTTCTCCTGAGATACTTGAGAATATGTTTCACCGCAATCCAGTGTTCCAAACTTGGATTTGATTGATAACGACTGACAATCCCTACTGCATAACATATGTCAGGTCTGGTACATAACATTGCATACATTAGGCTCCCTACAGCTGATGCATAGGGATACTTTCTCATATCCTCTTGCTCTTGTGGTGTCTTTGGACACCGATCTCTGCAAAGAGTAATTCAATGTTTGGTCGGCAATTGACCCTTTTTGGAATTCTCCATAGAGAATCTTTCAAGCACTTTATCAATATAATTTGCTTGTGAAAGTGCTAGGAGCTTGTTCTTTCTATCTCTTAGAATTTTAATACCTAGAACATAGCTCGCTTCTCCCAAATCTTTCATTTGGAATTTGTCAGCCAACCATTTCTTTACATTTGATAATGTCTCTACATCATTCCCAATGAGTAGGATATCATCAACATAAAGGACTAAGAAAACCACAATTTTTCCTTTGATGTATTTATAAACACATGCTTCGTCAACATTTTGTTCGAAACCATATGTTTTAATAGTTTCATCAAATGTTAAGTTCCAAGATCTTGATGCTTGTTTCAATCCATATATGGATTTCAACAACTTGCATACTTTTTTATCTTGATCCTTCTTTATAAACACTTTTGGTTGTTCCATATAAATGGTTTCATCAAGGTGGCCATTCAGAAAGGCTGTCTTGACGTCCATTTGCCATATCTCATAATCATAGATGGCAACTATGGATAAAAGTATGCAAATGGACTTAAGCATGGCCACAAGAGAAAATGTTTGTTCATAGTCCACACCCTCTCTCTGTGTGTAGCCTTTGGGCACAAGCCTTGCTTTATAGGTCTCTACCTTTCCATCTGCACCCCTTTTCTTCTTGTAGATCCATTTGCATCCAATGGCATTAACATTGTCAGGCAGATCTACAAGTTCCCAGACTAAATTGGAATACATTGATTCCATTTCTTGATTCATGGCATCTTGCCACTTATCAACATCAGGGTCTTCCATTGCTTCTTTAAAATTCAATGGATCGTCCTTTTCAGTATCTGATACAAGAACGTGTGCCTCATGTTCGTAGCGAATAGGTTGTCTCACAATCCTCCCACTACGACGTTGCACTGGTTTTTCCTTTTCAGGAATTATGGTTTCTTTGGTTGTTTTATCATTAATTGATGAAGAAGACGGAGATGAAATATTATCTGTCATTAGTTCCTCTAAAATTACTTTGCTCCGAGGTTTAAAATCATTCATATAGTCGTGTTCTAAAAAGGTTGCATTTGTCGAAACAAATACCTTTGATCACTTGGGCTATAGAAATATCCACCTCTTGTTTCTGGAGCATAGCCCACAAATATACACACCTCAAACCTAGAATCCAGTTTTCCAGATTTGGGTCTTAGCACACGAACAGGACATCCCCAAATACGGAAATGTCATAAACTAGGTTTACTTCCATTCCATAGTTCTAGAGGTGTCTTTGTCACAGCTTTGGACGGAACTACATTCAAAATGTAGTTAGCTGTTTGAAGTGCATATCCCCAAAATGATAAGGGAAGTGAAGAGTAGATTAACATAGACCTGACCATGTCCAACAGGGTCCGATTTCTTCTTGCTGAAACTTCGTTTTGTTGTGGTGTTCCAAGTGCGGTGAGTTGGGATAGAATTCCATGCTCCAGCAAGAAATCTTTGAATTCAGAATCCAAATATTCACCACCACGATCAAATCGGAGTGTTTTTAAAGATTTACCTAATTGCTTCTCTGCTAAGGCTTTGAAGTCTTTAAACCTATCAAAAGTTTCTGACTTCTTAAGCATTAGGTAAACATGACCGTATCTAGAATAGTCGTCAGTAAATGTGACAAAATAATCATAACCACCTCGAGCTTGAATGTTAATTGAACCATATACATCACTATGTATTAGCTCTAGTGGTTCTTTGGCTCTATTTCCCTTTGAAGTGAAAGGTCGTTTAGTCAATTTTCCTTCTAAATAGGATTCACAAATCGGTAGGGTTCCAACTGTTAGTTCCCTTAGAGGTCCATCTTTAGATAACCGGTTTATCCTATCTAGACTAATATGACCTAATCTTAAGTGCCATAGATACGTGTCATTTTCTTTAGAAACCTTTTGTCTTTTGTTACTTTGTGGAACAACTACTTTAAACAATTCAGAATTATTGAGCAATTTTTCTATTGGATTAAGCATCTACAGTCCGTCCTTTTGTTTTGCATGACAAATATTGTTTCCATTCCTTGAAATAAAAATCATACTATTATTAAAAGAAATACCAAATTTTTGTTCATGTAGCAAAGATAAAGAAATAATGTTTATAGTAATTTCAGGAATAAATAACACATTATTCAAAACTAGAAAATTGTTCTTAAAATTTAAACGAACTGTTCCGCATGCTTTAGCTTAAACAAGCGCTCCACTTCCCACTCTCATAGTCATCTCTCCTTGCTCCAACTGCTTTGCGGACTCAAGCATCTGCAAACAAGAATAAACATGGTTAGTGGAACCAGAATCAACTATCCATGATAATTTATCTTGTTCCACCGTACAAGCTTCAAGTACTAGTAAATCTGATTTACCTTTCTTTTTCTCTTTTAGCTCGGTGAGATACATTGGACAGTTTCTCTTCCAATGACCATCGACATTACAATGTTAACACTTTCCTTTGGGTGCCTTTTGTTTGGGGTCATTGTTCTTTTTGTTCTCGGGTGCCTTGAATGACTTCATTGCATTTTTCGGATTGTCCTTTTTAGGTTTGCTGCCATTGTTATTGCTTTTTCTTTTCTTCTTAGAAGAAGATGGTTTTGCTTCAGCCTGGCTTGAGATGGTCTTATTCAAAGACTCAAGAGTTTGTAATTCATTCAGCAATTGTGTCATGTTAAAATCTAATTTGTTCATGACATAATTTGTTGTGAATGTAGAAAAAGCAGGAGTTAAAGACTCAAGTATAATGCTTACTTGTGTATTTTCATCCATGAGTGCTCCATGTGTCTCAGCTTCATGAAGTACACTGATCATGTTCAAAACATGCTCACACACAGATTGACCTTTCTTCATCTTAGCATTCATGTAGGTTCTAGTAGCCTCATGACAGCTTTGATCAGATGGGCGTCCAAACATTTCCTTAAGAGATTCTAGTATCTCAAAAGCAGTTTCCATGGATTCATGCTTTGTTCGTAAGACATCACTCATGCTTACAAGCATATAGCACTTGGCTTTGTTGTTGGATTGAATCCATGCATCAAATTTGTCCTTAACATGTTTCGGGGCATTGACGCCAGGTTTTTCAGGACATTCCTCATTTAGGACCAACTTGTGGTTTTCGCTAACCAACAACATATTCATATTTGATTTCCATTTTATGAAGTTATCACCAGTTAATTTTTCTTGTGCGATCAAAGCAGTGATGGGATTTCTAGAGACAGACATATTCTGAATAAAATAAAAAATACAAATATTATTATTATATTTAGAAAAATAAATATCAAAGTTTTCAGAAATTAAACGTGATGCATGAGCACAATTAAAACACATAAAATAAAGATTAATTTCCACGATAAAATTTTCTAACAATTAAAGTGCTGCCTTAGGGTCTGTCAAATTAATTTTAGAGAATTTATAAGACATTTTTATCTTTATTGTTTAAAACTTAAAATAACTCTTTATTTTCTCTTTTAAACATTAAAGTACTACTTAGTTTGGTCAAGTTATGATTATCCACTGCAAAAGCTTAATCATACCTTTGTGAGTGTAACCCATTATTTCAGAGTTCATGACTTAATTTAGGACATGCCACCTTAGGGTCGGTCAAGCCTAATATACATCATTAGTTCCTATCTATGTAAGAAATGCAACCTTGCTATTGATATGTCTAGACACCTTCCTTAGGGGGACGAAAACAAAGCCGTCGCGAGGCGCTATTCATATCTCACGGTGTTATATTAATGATGGAGACCATGGGTTATGTTTGAGATATCAACCCTCTCCCACTCACTATTTTGAAATAAGTGTTTTTAACATAATTAATTCCAAATTAATTATAACATCTTTAAACCTTATGAACATAATTAAAATTGGAAAGAAAGCGAGTTTCTAGGTCCATATCTAATTTTAAATTACCAATCATGTTCATCTAAACTTTACTAAAAAAAACAATTTTTAAAATAAAGTTGGTTTAAAGAAAATAAGTCATAAAGACTTAAAATTGGTGTGATATTTTACCAAGTTTTCAAAAATAAAACTAAGTAATTTACATGCAATTGATTTCGCAAAACAATTCATATAAACATATAGGACAATCATAATAATCATGTTTCTACTAATGAGATGCATGATTATGACTGTGTGGGTTTTTATGTATGACATAAAATGCATGAACATGTTATCAATCACATGAAAATAATTATTTAAATAAATAAATAATAAATGTTGAACCGGGTGCTTTTGGGTATTTCTAATTTTACAACCACTTTATAAAATCAAAAAATAAAACTGCCTTGATCTTCATCAGGCTTCTTTACTTTACTGTCGGTAGGATATGTGTCGTTGTTGGTCAAGAATAATTATAAGAAAACAATTTTCTAAGTATTTTTGATTAATTAAAACAAACTTTTAAATAATCATAATTTTTATTTTTCTTTTTAATTAAAACAACTTTTAATTAAAATTAGAAACTGAAATAATTAAATAAAATCTGTTAATTTTAAAATTAAATTTTGAAATTAGACTTTCAAAAAAATGTTTGTTAGGATAACAAAATTATCACATTATTTAAATATCAAATTTCTAATAAATAGGATATTTAACATTTTTAAAATTTTAAAAAATAACAAAATAATTTCAGAAAATAAAAAAAAATTATGGACCAGCAGGACGAGGACACGTGGCATCAAACGGGGCTGTCGAGGCCCGGTTGTACGGAATCGTACGGACCCGTCCATATGGACGTCCGTACAACATCCTGGTAGCGGCTCGGAGGGCGGCCTCGGAGGAGCAATGGCTGAATTCTGAATCCCGGGCTCCGTTCTGACTTTTGTGTGATCGAAATTACAATTTTATGGTGCCAAAAACCAAATAAAATTACATAAATCGTATGCCCTTTAATGGCTTACACAATGATCTAATCATAAACAAATCCTAACCCAAAAACACCATACAATTAACGATTCAACATTCTCATGCATTCAATCACATTAAGCCATCCATTCATTCATCAAAATAAATAAATGCATAAAAGTAAACCCACACAGATTCAATATATATATATATATGTGTGTGTGTGAAGATGGCTCTGGTACCATTTGTTGGTTTTTATTTATCAAATCAGAGATTATACGCAGCAGAACAACAATCAAATTGTTAATTTAATCCCATAAGATTTCTAGATCTACTTCTTCACATGCATATATATATATTGAATCAAAGACATGAATAGAAAAACTACCTTAGGTCCTTCCTTGCTGCTATCTTTTTGTATGGCTAAATCCTTGAGATCTCACACCAAGATCTTCCAAAATGTTCTCAGCACACAAAGAACGAGTGTGGGCTCGCTATACAAAATAATAGGCAAAATCTATTTATCAGATGTTCTCAACACATGAGATCTGATAAAGTTTGGACCTAGGTTTTGTGAAGAACAGTGACTTTTGTATATATCACTGTTCTCTTTCTTTGAGAGAGATTTCTAGATATTTTTCTATCCCTGAAAAGTTACGTTCTGAAAAAACTGATATCCTATATTTAATATATCCAATATATTAAAATAAAATCTTAGTTATTTTAAACAATTTGAAAATAACTAATTAGTTATCAGATTTTTGTTTAAATAATAATATTTTAATCATATTACAATATCTCATTATTTATTTAATATTTAAATAACTAAAATTGTGGAACCTAAAAACTGCTCACAGTCTCTTATGCCTGTAGCATAGTGACTGTGCACTGTGCTACATGTGTACCATATGCCAGTGATGGCATGTGATTTTTCCCAATTTTTATTATTATTTAAATACCAAAAATCCCAAAAATAAATTAATTCAAAATTAATTATATTTTTGTTAAATCAAATAATTAATTAATTACACATAATTATACAATAATTATGTTTGATACATAGAAAAATATTTTACTTATCACATAAGTCCTTTTTGCTCATTTTTGTATTTACCTTTGTCAGTGTTTGTTTGAACAATTTCGGGGACCATGGACCTATAACATTAAGGTCCAATAAATAAACTAAATAATTAAACTCTTTAATTATAATAATTAATTTATTAATTATGATATTACTCCACTATAAATTTAGAATTGCACTCTTTATGTTATAGATATACTTTTAGAGAAATATTTTCTTAAGTCGTCCATTGATATAACCATCTTACAATAGTTCAACCCTTTAATTAATTAGTTCATAAATTAGAATGGAAGAATTACCATTTTACCTTTCTAATTTACATCTTATTCCTTAAGTACCATTAATTCACTAGTGAATAATTAATCTATAATCTAATTATAGATTTTAGCTCAAAATCATTCAGTTCCAGAATTAACCCTTAAGGGAACGAATATACGAACCGTTAGGAAAGATTAGATTTTGTATTGTTGATACATGTTCCCAGCCATCCATGATATTAAATCTCCAAAACAAAAGTCATTAGCCTCATTCTTTGAAGAGACCTTAACCAATGAATCAAAATATTTAATAAACATGAACATGAGTTCATGAACACTCAGGATTTAGGTTGATCTATAAATGATCATCAGTTATGATATGAATTGCAAGTCTTTATTGTTAAATGGTTTTTGGATAAAGACTTTAATTTATATCGGTCCATGTCATATATAATCATATTATATAAAACACCTTTACTGAGATGTCTTACCACATCAATAATCCATTATTTGTATCATTATGATACTCAGTAAACCGTACTTACAACTCCAATTAAAGAATTCCATAACTTTAATTTGTTGTTGTTGACTATTTTTATTCATTCATGTGATCTTAATTCTCTCGTACTAATACAAGATCACATCCTCAATAATGAATATGGAATTTTTCTGATATTTACAAAATTATTCAAACTATAATTTAACAATCTAAATATAACAATAATAATAACCATTGTATTTATTTATTCACAGAAAAACAAATGTCTTTACATGCCTTTAGGACACACTCCTAACATAAACTTCCATGTTTTTCCCGATCTAGTTAATGAACATTTTGTTGACTAGCCGTTGGTATGTTGCACCAGCATTCTTCATCCTGAATGACATAACCTTGTAGCAGTATATGTTATGCTCAGTCATGATGCTAGTGTGCTCTTGGTCTGCAGGGTTCATCGCGATCTGGTTATATCCATAATATGCATCCATGAAAGACATGAGCTCATGACCAGCTATTGTGTCTACCAATTGATCAATTCAAAGTAGTGGGAAACAATCCTTAGGACATGCCTTATTGAAGTCAATGCAAGTTCTCCACTATCCATTGGGCTTTGGGACCAAAACAGGGTTAGCAATCTAGGTCGAATATTTTGCTTCCCTTATGAACCCACACTTAAGTAAGCGAGCTACTGCTTCTTCTAAAGCTTATGATTGCTCATACCCCAAAACCATTTGTTTCTATACCTTTGTAGGCACATTCCTATCCAGATTCAAAGTATGCATCAAACATTAGGATTGATTCCCACCATATCTTCATGTGATCAAGCAAAGATGTCCATGTTATTTCTCAAAAACTTGATCAACTCCTTCTTCCTTTCAGTTCCAAGATTTTTCCAATCTTTATAACCCTTGAAGGTACCTCTGGGTTGATACTAAGTTCCTTGAGCTCTTCCAATGCTTGGAGCTCAGACATGTCTTTGCCTAATCTCAGATCAATGTCATCCTGTTGGGCGACCTCATTATCTCCTTCCTGAGGTTCTTCTGCCCCATGGGCAATTTCCATTACCTGAGGCTCCTCATTCCCCTCAATGATGACAATCGCTTGCTACCCGGGTTGTGAATTTTCCTTCATAGAAATGCTATAGCATTCTCAGGTAGTGAGTTGATCTCCTCTTACAGTACACATACCTGAGGTCGAGGGGAACTTCATTGCTAGATGTCGGATTGAGGTGATAGCTTAAAAAGTCATCAGTGCGGGTCATCCCAAAATTGTGTTATATGCAGTCGAGCAATCAATTACAACGAATTCAAGCATTTTAGAAACAACTCGCATATCATCTCCCAGTGTCACTACAAGCTCGATCGTCCCTATGGTTGCAATTCCTTCTCTTGAGAATATGTATAGGGTCATCAAGGTCACCTTAAGATTGGCTACAAATAGCCCCATATTTTCTAGGGTGGATCTGAATAGCACGTTTACAGAGCTCCCATTATCATTTAGTATTCTTTGTACTCTTTGATTGGCGAGTTTGAGGGTTATCACCAGCGGATCATTATGCAGAAATTGGACGTGGCTAGTGTCCACTTCCGTGAAAATGATTTGTTGTTTCTCCAACTGTTGTTGTTTTGACATCCTCTGCTCTGGAATGAACTCAGTACCATTGTGGGTTTTCAGCTCTTGTATGTACCTCTTATGGGCCCCATTACTCGTGCCCGCCGAATGAGGTCCTCCAGCAATAGTGGCTATGTCCCTCCTTTCTATTGGAGAATGGGCAATTTGATTTCCATGATCTGGTTGAGCTTGGGGTTGACTGACTAGATTTTCTTGAGTTGGTTGAAGGTCTTGCCTTGCTGGGTGATTGGGAACTACTATGTTTCAAGCATATTGGGCTATTGGTCCAGCATGGATGAAAGTCTTGATCTCATCTTTTAGCTGACAGCAATCATCAGTGTTGTGGCTGATGTCACTGTGATATCGACATAATTTGGCGAGGTCTCTCTTCACCCTCTGGTGCCTCAGGGGCTCCAAATTCTTCCATGGAAGGAAGTTAGAGTTTTTCAGGAAGATACGTTCTCGTGTATCTATCAAGTTGGTATAAGTGGTGTATATACGCTCTCGTGTATTTTTCGATTCAGTATTAGTTCCATTCTGGTCGCCCTCACCAGTCCCCTTTCGCTTAATACTCCCTACCTGGTAATTCAGGGTAGCGGGCTGAGCTGTAGTTGTAGCATCCATTACCGCTGTAGCGGGCTGAACAAGAGTCTGGCTGGTTCCTGTGATAGTAGATTGTGCCTCCTCAAGAGTTATCCATTCCTTAGATCGAGCCAGGAATTCATCTACACTCTTAACTCCTTTCCGCTTGAGTTCTTTCCATAAATCACCTCATACTCTGATCCATGTCCTCATAGCCTTGAGCTTGGAGCTGTCATCAGCATCCTTAGCTCGTGCTGCTGCATTGGTAAATAGGTTTAGATATGCCTTCAAGGACTCACCGGGATGTTGTTTGATGTTGGCCAATGAATCTAATTCAATGCGAGCTTCCTTCGCAGCTCAAAATGGCCTCTTAAATTTAGAAGACAGTTTCTTCCACAAGGTGATTGAATGTTTCTTGTACTTATTGAAGCACAACTTGGCTGGTCTAGTCAGTGTTATGGGGAACAAGATAAATCTTAAGTCTAACCCAACGTTGTGGGCCATCAATAATGTGTTGAAAGTTCCGAGGTGATTGGATGGGTCGGTGTTTCCATCATATGTGAGCATGGTCGGCATCCTGAAGCCAATAGAATACGGAGTTGCCGCAATGTTAGGAGCAAAAGGCTTGAGCTGTTCATCGGAATCACAATCATCAACTCCTTTTCCATATAGGAGTTTCTTCATATGTTCTTCCATTAGGGCTAGCCGCTCAAGGGTTGGATCCTTGGCGTCTAGGTTATTCAGGAGCTGGTTATCAACTCCCATCCTGTTGTACATGTTAGATGGGTTATTATCCTTCCAAGCTTGAGGTTGGTTAGGCGGGACATTCCCATTGTCACGTGCGATAGACGGATCTCCCCTGGGCGCCCTCTTTGTGAGTTCAGATGATCATGCAGGTCGGAATGTGGGTCGGAGCGAAGGCTTTGTGCAAAGCTTATATGATTCCCCAGGTTGCTCTCATGCCTGCCTTGGCATTGGCTCTCTGTCCAGTAGCTTCCATTTGCGAATCTTACTACTCGTGGCTGGGATCGAGGACCTTGATTATTAGCGCGAGACCATGGGATAAAAACATCTTCCAAGGGGAGGATTTCTCCTGCTATCCCCTCAAGTTGGAGCATTCCTTTGTGGGCGAGGTAGCGTTGGATGCCAAATTGGTGATGGAGGATGCCTCATTGGCAAAGCTCTCCTTGTTCCATTGGGACACACCAGATTAGCTCGCCGTTTGTCTACTCCAATTTCTCGGGTTGGAGGCAGTGTCAGTTCATTTCTCTATGTCAGAGGTTCTGGCCGCGACACTGATGGGTCTCTTGGGATGTATCCTCTCCTTGAATCGGTCCCAGCTCGCCTTGTTTGGCCAGGCTGGTTCCTGGGAGTGTGAGCTGAATGATTGTCCCTGCGAGGGTTAGTAGGTTGAGCATCCGTTCAGAATGTATGGAACTCAGGGTCGTAGTTCGAATAGACCGACTGACATGAGGTCGATGATTCCTGTGAGGATTGGCAGGTTGAGTATTTTTCTTGATTCGCTTAGTAGGTAAGGAGCTTAGAGTTGCAGTTCTGACAGAGCGGCTAAGATTGGGTCGATTATTCTTGTGGGACCTATGGGACCCACTTTGCCTCCTTCTGGTGTTAATATCAGTTGCATAAGGGGCTAATCAAGCCAAGATCTTCTCAATCTGCTTGTTATCCTGGGCAAGATGAATCCTTAAATGGACGTTTTCCATCTCGATGGCTGTCAGGTACCCAGGATGGGGATTTGGTGGGCATGAGGCAGAGCTCCCAGCATCTTCTTGGTCCACATGTTATTTTCCAGGACGACTATGTGCGGATGAGCCTTCTTCAATGGGGATGGTCGTACGGTGAGCCTCCTGATCACTAGGTTGTTCCGTCTTGTTGTCTCACATATATTGGACGACCACCATGGTGATTGTTAGGTGAAATTTGCATGGGGAATTAAGCCTAATAAGCTCTCAATGAAAGCACCAATCTATTGATGCGATTTTTCACCAACAGTGGATTAAGAAATCAAAAAATAGAAATATTAGGCTTTTACTGAACCGTAATTGGATAAATAAAAAGTATTAAGAACACACACACTTTTTATGTGGTTTTATTGTTAAAATCCACCTAGTCCACGAGTCGGTTTTATTAATGTGTTTTGTTCTCACCGTGAAATTATTTGTGACAATTTCACCAGAGTTTCAGTATACAAAATGTCAATCCCCCTTTCTATCCATTCTCCCATGTATTTATAGGGAATTATGCCTGGACAGTTTTGGGTAACCATGCATAAATATGGTAACATCCATTTTTGGGTAACATCCCATTTATATAAATACATTAATTCCTATTGATTCTATGTCCCCAATATGGGGTAATAAATACAGAATAATATCTAAGCAGTAATGAATATATAAGGAATCTCCGAGACTTTTGGGATCCTTCACTGTGCGTCATGATCAGGCTTCCGCGAGCTGAACACTTTCTTCGAGCTGGGTATCGAAGAACTACTCTGAATTGATACAGTTCATGCTCAGAATTTCATGAAGGCGATCTGGTTCTCTCTCATCTCAAACTAAGTTGTTGGCGCAAGAGGTGATCTGGAGACTATCTTGCTGTCGTAAGCTATCAAGTTTGACTCGAGATGCTCACTCCAGAGTTAGCTAGATGCTCTATCTGTACGCTTTCTTTATACGATTGTCTATCAGTTGTACCCCATGTTGAATAATTCAACTCATATGTTTGGGGTACAACACTTTCCTCCCAAGCTCCTACTCGTGCATGACGTCACTTATGATGCACAAAGTAGGGTCTTTTAGGCTTTTGTTATGTGAAAATGTGCCTACCCATTCACTTGAGTACAAGACATGTGTCGGTCTTTAATAGGCGCCTGTTCAGGTTTCGAGTACTGTGACAACTGTCTTGTCAACCTTTTGTCGCCACTTAGTTTATTTAATCTAGGCCCTTGGATCTCAAACTAATCTAATCATGTGGCTTAGATAGGTTCCCGAAGTTTACGTATAAATAGTAGAATCATACATGAACCTTACCACCTTTGCATTAAAAAAACTTCCTCTTCTTTCTTCTCAAAATATTTTAAATGCTTTCTGTGTTCCCTCATTTTCCAGAAACTCCTAGGTAATTACCTCCGGCGTTGCTATCATTTCCTCGACCGAAAAATAAAATTGTAAGTATCTTTATGCCTGGTTTAAATTTCATCTTAAAATCTTTTATTTTCTAGGTTTGCAGGTTGCACTGTGGCACTGTTCTTGGAGCACCGTGACCGTCATGAACTCAGAGGGGAAAGGAGGTGCCTCGAACTACCTTGGCGCTGCGACGCTAGGCGGGTTGCGTTGTGGCACGTGCCTTGTGGTTTTGGGCTCAGGGCTCTATGACTTGTTGCGCCGCGACCCTTAGTGGCGCGGGGTGGGGGGGAGCTATAGCTCAAATTGGGGAAAATTTTGAAATTTGGTTTTTGGGTGATGGGAACCCAAACCTAAGAGCTCGAGAATGGTTATACTACCCGGGTTAGTAGAATTCAGAGTCCCAGAAGCTAGGACTCAGTCTGGAATCCTTTATTAGTTCATATCATGAGAGTTATTCCTTGTTATGGTTATGAATAGGGTGAACCGTTATGCTCTGGAGGAAATGACCGTACTCGGGGTCGTCACACGCTATTCACTCAAGACTTGAGGTAAGAAAATTGCACCCGGTCTGTGTTTAGGGCTTGGCATGGTTGTAGAACATGGTTATAACCATGCTTAGAATGTATTATTAAACATGTTTATTGCATTGTGTTTACCTGTGTTAAGTAGTGATATCTTATTTGTTATATCTAATTGAAAGGCTCGGCTTATAAGTCGAGGGTTATCTGTTATATCTGATTGAAAGGCTCGACTTATAAGTCGAGAGTTTATAAATTATATTCGACTGAAATACTTGGCTTATAAGTCGAGGATCTATCTATTGTATCTAATTAAAAGCTCGACTTATAAGTCAAAGATCTATCTGGTATCTGATTAAAAGCTTGGCTTATCAGTCGATGGTATATTTAGTTAAAAAGGCTCGGCTTATAAGTCGAGGGTTTAAAAGGATTGGATTATAAGTCGAGGGTTTAAAAGACTCGGATAATAAATCGAGGGTTTAAAAGGCTCGGTTTATTAGTCGAGGGTTTAAAGGCTCGGCTTGTGAGTCTAGGGCGCCACTAGCGTGCTGAACACCATTTGATGTGGTTAAGCTAACCCAAAAGCATGATATACGCTTGAAAGACCCTATGACTGCCTGAAATAATAAGCGCCGAGTGCGCTTGGGCAACTCTAAGGTTTTTTATACAGGGAATTGGGAAATAGGCCCTGGTGTGAATCTATAGTCACTTATCTGGATTGAATGCATGCACGAGTAGGGTTATTACTGCTAGCCATGCTAATTATGATTCTATGATTTGATGATTTACTGCTTATGAGCATGATTATGTTTCTTGTTGAGCCTCGGTTCACGGGTGCTACATGGCACAAGTAAAGGAAAAGAAAAGTTGGACAAGCCATGAGTTGGAGAGCTTCAGGGGCATAGTGTACATATGCGACTAGCTCGATCGCCACGACCAAGGGTATTAGTTGGAACCAGGGTTGGACCCTGATTTTGCTGCTTATGTCAGCTTTTGTATTCATTTTGAGTCTGTAATAGTTTTAAACTCTGTTGGGATTCCATGTATCAAACTTAAATTATTTTAATGAAATGGTTGAATTTTTACCAAATTTTTTTAAACCTAAACCTGGTATTAGTTTTTATTACACGTTGTATGTCCAAATGACTCTTTTAGAGAGTTAAGCCCTATTTTAATTACACAGTCTAACGGTCCTAGATTAGGAGGATATTAGAACTTGGTATCAGAGCGGTTTAGGTTTAAGGGTTCCTTAAGAATGGTTGGGCATGTACACTCGTCGTTGAAGACAAGCTTGACTCATGGTTCGGTAACGGTTGATGTGAATCTGTGTTTACCTGCCTATTTGATATATGAATGTCTTATTTGCATGCTTGATTAGGAAGCATGATTTGTACTATGCTTGGCCCTTGAATACTATGTGAATGATAAAAATGTGCTTATTAGCACCATTGTTGCTATGAATATTGAAGAATGCTTATTAGCACTGTTATTTGTTTATAACTGCTAAGTGCGTGCTTATTATCACTATTGCTGCTTCTGAAAGCTAGAGAATGCTTATTAACCTTGTTATATGCATATGAATACTAAGAACGTGCTTATTAGCACCCTGATTGAGCATGAATATGAACTGACTTGCTTATTATCTAGACTGTTGTATGTGAAAGCCATTGAACTACTTATTAGCACCGTTATTGCATGGGTATGCTTAATTTTTTTGGTCTTGGACTGTGGGGTGATGTTGGGCACTATTATTGTTGCCTGATGAGATGAGTCATTGATTGTAGATAGACTTGAAAGTATGCTTCCAGAGCAATCAAATGAACCAGCCGAAGCTGAAATTCAGGTCAGAGATAACGATTAGGGTCAAAACCCTCCGCTAGCTCCTGAGAACTAGCAACATGTACTTCTTGTCATGCAAGCTAGATTACAGAGGCAGGAAGGGGAGATTCACCTACTGAGACAGCAGCAGGTTCCAACAGGGAACGCTACACCAGTTGTGGCACCTGCCTTACAGCAACAGCCAAAGCCTGAGCGCTTCAAGAACCAGCACCCTCCTATCTTTGAGGAAGGGTCAGATCCACTGCAAGTTGATCAGTGGATGGGTATGACCACCTCCATCTAGGACTTTATAGGGAAGGCATGTAATGATAGAGTGGCATGTGCCACATTCATATTTCAGGAGGACGCCTGAATTTGGTGGGAATTGGTATCCTAGACAACATATGTGAAATCTCTGAGCTGGGAAGAGTTCAGAGAGTTGTTTAACGAGAAGTATTATAATGATGCAGTTCGAGCTGCAAAGGCAGATGAGTTCAGTAATCTGGTGCAGGTCACCATGACTGTTAGAGAGTACGCTCTAAAATTTGATAGGTTGGCAAAGTTCACTTCAAACTTGGTACCAACAAATGTGATAAGAAATGAGAGATTTGTTCGAGGGTAAATGTTATGATAGCCCAGGATGTTAAAATTACGTCAGTACCTAGAGTGAAAATTTATGCTCAGGTAGCGGAGAAGGCCCTTACTGCTGAAGGTGCTGAAAACAAGATCAGGCGTGAGAACGTGGCCAGAAGGGATACCAGGAGGGTGAGACCTCCCTTTACTGGATCTGGTAGGGGCGGAGGCCCTAGTGACCAGAAGAGGAAGACCCCAAACACTGTTATAGTTTTAGGCCCAGACAGGAGGCCATGGGGTATACAGGTTGGCCGCCAGGGTGGGAATGCGAGCTGGAAGACTTATCCAGAATGTGCCAGATGTAGGAGACGCCATCTGGGAGAGTGTCGGGCGAAGGCCTACTTTTTATGTGGTACAATTGGGAACTTTAAGAATGATTACCTGAGGGTGAAGAAGGAAGAACCAAGGCGGATAGCTTGTCTCCGGCTCGAGTGTTCGCATTGACACAGTCAGAGGCTAAGGCCCAACCCTCAGTAGTGATAGGTCAACTCTCTAGTGCTGGCACTTCTTATACTGTTTTGATTGATTCTGAGGCTGCATATTCCTTTGTATCTAGTAGAGTGAGTGATAGGTTGTGTAGACCATGTGAGTATTATGCAGTGGGATTTGGGACTTTATTGCGTACCGGGGATTCGACAATCTCTTGGAGATGGGTCAGATCGTTACTAGTAGAGGTGGATAGCAGAGAGTTATCAGTAGATTTGGTTGAGCTGGTCATGGAGGACTTTGATATGATTCTAGGTATGGATTGGCTAGCCAAGTATGGGGCAACCATAGACTGTAAGAAAAAGATGGTAACCTTTGAACCTAAGGGTGAGGACCCATTCGTATTTGTGGGAATTGCACGAACCCCATATTACTATGATATCAACATTGAGGGCTAGAGACCTATTGCAAGGTGCTTGCATAGTATTCCTAGCTAGTTTGGTGGATACCAATAGGGTTGTGCCAGTTGGACTTGAGGAGACCATGTTAGTTTGTGAGTTTATGAATGTATTCCTAAAAGAGTATCATAGCCATAGGTTGCTAGTTTATTTTCATGAATGAACATGCATGAAATTGATTGATATGTTAATGTGTTAATTTGGTGGTACATGTTATTTGTTGCATGTTTATTTTTATTTTATTTTTTATGTAAATTTAGCAATATTTTGGTTGTTTTAGGATTGAAAAGCTGCACAGATTTAAATTTTTTTTTTTGGGACTAATTGGGCAGTACGCATGCAGGGCACGCATGAAAAATCCGTAGGGACCCCGAGGCGTATGGCGTCCATACTGCGGGGCCCACAGAGAGCTTTACCAGAAAAAAAATTAATTTTTTATTTTTAAAAATTGGATATTTTGTGCAAGTATAAAATATTTAAAATTGATTGTTTGATTATTTTAGGTATTTAGGCTTTTTAAAATATTTTGAATCGGTTATCTAATAATCATGATATTTTAAGTTTTTTTTTATTTTGTTATCATTAAAATATTAAAACTGGTTATCTGATTATTCAAGATATTTTTTATTGTTTAAAATATTTGAAATTAGTTATTTGATAATTCTGGATATTTTAAATAGTTTTTAATTTGGTTAAAAGATATTTTGTTATTTTAAATTTTATTAAAATATTTAAAAATAAAATATCTTGTCATTCCTAACAACTTAACAACCTTGCTTAAATTAATTATTTAAAAATGAATTTTATTTAATAAATTATATTTTAATTACTTTAATATTTTTCAACATGTATAATTAATTATATTGAATTTTGTCTGATGAATTCTATGTTAATTAATTATGACATTTTGCAAAATAGTATATTATTGTGACATATTTGCATAATTTAATAATACTTGCTCATATAGTAACATGTTAGGCCCATCAAATTATTAACATATCAAGCATCATTATTAAGTTATTTTTTGCATTTGAGCTTTAAATATAAGTATAATGATGACCCAATTTTTGTGTTTGAAAAAAATGTGGGTAAACTCAAATAAAACTTTCATAATATGTTAGGTTTTATTTGGGCCCAATTGAACATGTAAAGTTTAAATTCCTCTCTTGTGGATTGTTCCACTTGTGAAGACTCATTTGCTTTGCATTACTAGAATGAGCTTAATCAATTGAATAACAATTAATAAAACGAAGGTTCAAATTCTTGTCTTTTGGGGATTTGTGTGGAAGTTAGGGAGCCTTAGTAGTGGGTTTGACATACTGTACTCAACTCTTCTCCATGCAAGCTCGAATTGTTAAGGCCCATTTACCTAAGTTGTACTTAATTGTATTAGGTTATTCTTTTTAATTGGACCTAATAATTGATTAGAAACAAATTAATTCTATTTTTTGGAATAATTTTCAATGGTAATTTTAGAATTAATGGGAAAATTATAAACTATGGTTTATTGATTATTTTAATAATTTGGCAAACCTAAGTTGGTTTATTAATTATTTTAATAATTTGATATTTTTCAAAAAGAATAAAATATTAAAAGATTTAATAATGAGTTTTAAAAATTTGAATTTGATCTCCACCATTGATTTAACAAGGTTAGAGTTCAGTGGGGCCTCATGGCGCTTTGATTTCGTCTCCCTATGGAAGGTGTTCACTGAACTCTTAACATGGTTAAATTTCTTAGGATAGATGGACCTTCTATAGACTCATCCCTACGGTGACTATAGGAATTAAGTCCATAATAATCAAAATCGTGGGTCAAACTCATAAAGTAAGAAATATTTGTGACTCTTGCCTACTGGGACACGTGAGTTTTCATTACTTTGACCAGATGGATAGGTAGTTAATAAAAGTCGATGATGTTTTATTAATAGAGATGTTTCTCTATTTAACTAAGTGAATATTTGTGACTGTCGCCTACCCGGACACATGGGTTCATGGATAGTTAAAGTACCTACGTAATAGAAGATAAGTGTTTTAGTATTTTGCTTATTTCAAAACATTTTGTATGTTATGCTATTTCTAAAAATTTAATGAATAAATGTTTGTCAAGAAATGCGTTGATTTCTACTTCGCTGATAATCGCAACTCTAGGCTTCCCACCCCATACTCTCTCTAATCTCTTAAAGGTTACTCTATGGTGAGAACCTCGTGAAATGTTTGTCCAACATCAACATGGTGTTGATTATGGACAACATTGAGTTCGTGATCATCAAAGATATTCCTATTTTTCCTATGCAATGATCACCAAATCCTTCAAAGACGATTGTTGATGGTGGTTCGAGCAAAGGAAAGAAGGCAAATACTACTAAACAAGCTCAAGGAGAAGCTGCTTTAAGCTTCTTCTTCCAAGAGAAAATGAGGAAGAAATTAAAACAAAAAGAACAAGAAGTCCACTAGCAAGGCACCAAATACTACAAAGCATCTTGGAGCAAGGCCTGATTATAAGTACACAAAAAATGGAGTATTTCCAACTGCAAGGAGACTGGGAATTGGGACAAGATTGCCTAATACTCAAGGCATATGGAACCCAGGATAATGAAATATTTGTCTTTAATGCATGTGATTTTAGAGGATGACTCTTCGATTTTAGATCGTTGAATCAAGATCTACTAAACATGCATGTATTTTTTTTTACAACTTTTTAGTATTGGAAAAGTCATGATTGATGAAAACCTAAAGTTTGGAATCCGACAAGGGTTGTTCATATAAGACAAGGAAAAATGATAAGATTGAATGAATTTTGGAAATAAATATATTGTTTTAAAACAATGTTTATTTTATTTCGATTTTCAATGGAAATTTTAATTTTAGTTTTTCTTATTACGTTAACAACAATTTGTAGTTACTTTCACAAGTAATAAAATCTTATTTCTTTAAATGTTTGTGAATTGTGGGGTGAATGTATGGAAAAGAGGCTATACCTATTGCAACCAAACAAACACTATGTACTAAATAATGAGTTGTTTAAGATAGCTAAATCTAGGACCGTTAAACGAAAAAAGTCAATAACGTTAGAAATGACGTACCTCTAGCATCTTCGCTTTGGTCATATTTGATATGATAGGATTCAGGGACTAACAAAGGCTAGGCCTTTGAGGGAACTCACCTAGGGTGACCTACCTGTTTGTGAATCTAATCTCGAGGGAAAAATGACAAAGTGTCCATTCTTTGTGATAGGAGAAGGGGCAAAAAAACCACTAGGGCTAGTATATTCAAATGTCTGGGGACAAATGAATGTTCAAGAGAGGGGTGGTTATGAGTGTTTCACCACATTCATTGATGATTGCTCTAGAACCTCATGTAAGTACCTAAATCATAGGAATTATGACAATTTGTTAAGAAGTTCAAAGAATTCATTGCTATGGCTTTAAAACCATATTAGGTAAAACGTTAAAGATCTTACGATATGAGTGGGGTGGAGGATACTTGGATAAGAAGAAACAAGATCATTTAATTGAACTTGGAGAATTGTCTAAAGCAATTGCTCCAAGGACTCCGCAACAAAACGGTGTTGCTGAGCAGCATGAATCGCGCGTTTATGAAAATGTGTGTTCTATGATAAGCTATTCAAGTCTACCGACTTCTTACCCAGATATTTTCTGGAGACATACTACCTATAACACATGTGACATTTTTTAAATGTTATGCCATCTCAAAGTTGTCTCCAAGACATCACTAGAATTATGGAATGGTCGTGGTCCTGGTTTACGTCATTATGGAATTTGGGGGTGTCTTGTTTATGTCCTGAAGAAAAATGTAGGAAAGCTAGAACAACGAACTGAGGTTTTCTTGTTTGTTGGCTATCCTAAAGGTACTCATGGTGGTCTGTTTTATAGTCCAGTAGAAAAGAAAGTGTTTGTCTTTACAAACCCTACTTTTCTGGACAACAACTACATAATGAATTTCAAGCCTCATAGCAAAATAGTATTAGAAGGAAAAATGATAAACTATTGTTCCATCCTCACTGACGCAAGTTAATGAAAGCAAGGCAGATTTAGAAACCACTAATCCAAGTCAGAAGGTTACGGTGCCTCGTCATAGCGGGAGGGTTTCTTGGAACCAGGTACCTATGAGATGGATAGTGAAACCCACAAGAGGGTTGGGGACACAAGTAACAATGATCCATTTGCCTTTAAACAAGCAATGGATAAGTCTGAAAATGATCTTTGACTCGAAGCCAAGTACCAGGAAATAGAGTCTAAGTACTCTAAATTTGTCTGAGATCTTGTAGATGTGCCATTGGACTTTAGGCCCAAGAGGTGCAAGTGGAACTATAAGAAGTAGAGAGGAGTTGATGGAAAGGTCGAGATATTTAAGGCTCGGTTCATGGCAGAGAGAGAAAGTTGACTTAGAGAAAGCTTTTTCTTCGGTAGCCATGTTAAAATTCGTTTAGTATACTCTTATCCATAGCCACAACTCTTGATTAAGAGATAAGGAAAATGGACATCAAATAAGAATTTTTAATGGCTATCTTGATACGACCATTAACATGGATCAATTAGAAGGATTTAAAGTAATTAGACAAGAAAGTCGGCAAGCTAAGTAGGTCAATCTATGCACTTAAACAAGCTTCGCGCTTATGGAACTTAAGGTTAAATGGAAACATTAAAACCTGTGGTTTTGAACAAAATGTAGTTGACCCTTGTGTTTAACAACTTTGGGAAAAAGACATTGTGGTGTTATTAATCCTCTATGTAGATGATATCTTACTCATTGCAAACAATGTGAAGAAATTATCAGACATAAAGAGCTAGCTGGAAATGAAATTTTAGATTTTGTTGTAGCAAGTCATGTTCTTGGTATCAAGACCATCAAGGATAGAAATAACTGAATTATGGATCTGATATCGCCCAATAACTCCTAAGCGGTCGTAGTAGTAATCGGGCTATTTCGTATCCACAGAGAGGCAAACACAACTAAAGATTAGATTAGTAAATAAACGATAAAAATAAAGTAGAATTGAAGATATGGATTTTGTGAAATTAAAATGATAGATTAGAGAAAGCGATTAGATAAAGAGCATGGCAAGGTAGAGATGCAATGCTGTAAAACCTATTCTAATATTGATATTAATTCAAAACACAGTTGCAATTCTACACCATTAATTGCAACTGGAAGATGTATATGTTAAAAGCACAAATTGAATAATCTAGATTAATTTGAATCTAACTCCAAATTTCATAGCATATCATATTATAAATCCAAGAGTGACAAATTACCACTGGCAGAATGCTATAAAGGACATACAATATAATAAATATACTAAAATAAATTAACAATCTAAGTTACATAAGAAAAGCATGATTGAACTTATGTAAAAGATACTAAATAATTTTAGAAAAGAAATTAGGATATGAGAAACAAAATAATTCATGAGATATGGAAATGAAGTAGAAGAAGAATCAATATCAATATTGAGAATGAAAAGTACAACAACTACACTCTAACCTCGCCAATATTTCTAAAATAATTCACTCATTTTTGTCACCTAAAACAAGAAAAATTAAACTAGAAATAAGAAAAGAAACAAAATACAAAGTGTATTCTTGCACTCTCCAATTTGATGATTTTTTTCCCTACATTTGGTCCTCTATTTATAGTGAAAATAGGACCAAAATGTGTATTTTACGTGCATTAAGAAATAGAGAAAATGGCTTCAAAATCTGATGGAAAAAGGGAAAAGTGGGACACGTGTCATGCATTAATTGGCTTTAGAAAAATGGTTGTTGGTGGAGTGGGGGACAAGGAGGCCATGTGGCGCATTGTGGTTGGCTGGCAGGCATGCGTGGCAGGCTGGCAGGCGCGTCAGGTGGACTGCAGGCGGCGTCTGGTGGACTCGACTTGGCTCCGTGCGGCTCGGCTGGAGGCTGGAAGGGGACACGTGTCAAACATCTGGTAGAGCTGGTGCAGGTGGCTTGGCTGGGCGTAGCTTGGCTGGGCGAATGGCAGGCTGCCATGTGGCAGCGTGGGGGGGAGCAGTTGTTGGCTTGGGCCTAGGCTGTTTGGTCTTAATTTTGGGCCATTCCATCTTCAAAAATGTCATTTTCTTCATGATTTCTTCAATTTTAATTCTTTCTTTCTTCTTTCTTCTTCTTTGTGTCAAAATACATTTTATTTCCTGAAAATTAAACACAAATTAAATTAAAATTAATATTTTCAAATATAAAATATATGACAATAAATCCATGAAAATATTAATTAAAACTTAATTAATTTTAAACTTTAAGACTAATAAAATGATATTTTTGAGCACTAATCACAACCCCCAACCAGCTTATTGCTAGTCTCTAGCAATTCAAGCGAAATAATAAATGTCAACATAATATATTTTAGGTCAAAAATTATAAAAGAACATAAGTATTAACACAAAATGTTAGTAACAAGTCAACAAGAGTTATCAAAAATTACTTTGAATAAATCTAGAGTTGTGAGTGTGTGCACCAAACTTGAACCTTCTTACCACAAACCATAGCACATAAAGCCTTCAAAATTATGCCAAGTAAAAGTCTCAACTCCATTAACCTCTCATGTAATTGAATTTTTTTAAAGTTTAAGGGTTTCACTCATGGATTTGGAAAAGAAGTAAGCACTCATCAAATGGGTATATATTTAGGACAAACTCTTAAATAATTATTGAAACAAAGATAGGAAATAAACTATTTGGACAACCACCATAAAGAGTACCACAAAACTAGTTTTTCGGGATTTTAAGTTAAATAGACAATCTTTACATTTATTCTAAGAGCCATAAAATAAAACATGAAATTAATAAACACTTTTATTTTTACACAAGAGACAACATAATTGTAAATGATAGAGCTATTGCTCTTGTGCTTTTCTTTTTCTTTTTTTTTTCTTCTTTTTTTCGTCTTTTTTTTATGAAGAACATAATATAAGGCTCTCTAATAAGATTTTTCTATAGAAAATATTATCCCTAAAACATCATCCATTCATACCACAATACCTTGTCCAAATAGTTATAACCATTTCTAAGAATCAATAAAAAAAATTAAGTTGTTTTCTCAAGTCTCACCTCTCACAGAAAAGAATGAATTCTTAAACATGGAAAATTTCTAAACCAATATGTGCTAACAACCATCTTACCACAACATTTGGCATGTGCATTAGGTAACTCTAGAGAAACTATTAGTAATACAGATAGCAAAAATTGACTCAAAAGTAACATTTTGCAAGAATAAATGAGTAATTTTAAAAAATTTGACCGTGAAAATATTAATATGACAAAAATTAACATGAACGTGCATGAATATGCTCACCACCCCCAACCAAAATCAGACAATGTCCTCATTGTTTAAAAATTTATACATGAAAAACGTGAAATGAGATAATGTAGAGAGTGAACTAATACAAAATGATATGATATTGATTCTTAGAAAAGGAAAAATAAATAACAAGACAAAATATCATAATAAAATAAAAAGGAAAAATAAAACAAATAACAAAAATAAAACATACCAGAAATAAAGAAATAAAGGAAAGATAGAACCTGATTAGTCTTGGTAAATCGGAGAAAAGTCTCCTCAGGTTGGTTCACCAACTCAATATTCTTGACTATCTAGTATCAAAAATGAATTTTCTTTTATCCTGTGTCTCAAAAATGGAAGCATTAGTAACATTCTCGGGATAAAGAAAATGTTCGTTGTCAGTATCGTGGAGGAAATAGTGTGATTGATTCTTTGAGAAAAGTTTGTGAATTTCCTCCACAATAAGGTTTATCACATCAATATGATAACACTTGTTTTCATTCAAAGTTGTTGGAAGAATTTCCGAATGAGGAATATTTCCACTTCGAATAGTAATGACATCATCCTCATCAAATTTGTTGGAAATAGGATTAGAGATTTGTGCCATTGTTTCCTCATTTGTTTGGAATTGGCTGAAACAATGTGAATTAACTTTGTCGGTTAATTCTGAAAATTGAGTCCGAATTTCTCTAAGTTCCTCCATCATGTGTTTAGAATTGTTTTTTATGTGTTCAGTAAAATTGATTTGTTCCTCCATAAATGTGTATAATGTTTTTTCTAAGGAATTTGTATTAGTCCAGACATTATGTGGAGGTTCATGGTAAGAGTTAGAAAAATCATGCTCAACATTCCTTCTAGATGGTGCCAATTCCCAACCAATCAGTGCACGGTAGTTGTACTTAGACTTCCAACTTGAAGCAACAGGGTTTTTCCAGCTAAGATTAATGTTCTTGTAGTAAGAATAGTATTGAAAAACTTCCTCCCTTTCTCTAAGAGTTGAGTAATCTTGAGCAAAATGGTCGACTCTTTCACAGTCAAAATATGGTTCATCATACTCTACCCTTATGAACTCATTACTTTCTCGACCATACTAAGCTTTCAAGTTTTCGAATTCTTTAGTCAAGAATTCTACTTCAGATTTAAGGTACTCTCTTTTGCTAAGTTGGTGGGCACTTCTAAAATTTCTAGTACCTTCAGTAGCACTAGATTTTGGATTGTTTTGAAGTGAAGAGAGATATATTAGATAATAGTACTCAAAACGTCAATGATCTTCTTCATTCATTTGTTTTTTTTGTTTTTGTTTTTTTAGTAATATTTTTTTTTTGTAAGTATTATAAGCGCAAGTGTGTAATATCGTAATAAGATACACCAAAAATGTTCCCAGTCCAATTGGGAAGGCTGCCAAGGTACCACTTTAGGCCCAAGAGCTTTTCTAGAACTCCTCGAGGTTCTTAGAAAAGGTTGGAGGGTAACGCTAACACAGACCTTATTTAAGAACAAATTTTTCTAAGACAGAACATGTTTGGTTTTTACTGATATCCAAAATTACACAAATGTTCTCAATACTTTGTTTTGATACAAAATTTTATTTTTATTTTTATTTTTATTTTTATTTTTTGGAAAAATAAAACTAAATCTAAAAATAAAATCCTAAACCTAAAACCTAAAAGTAAAAGTAAAATAAATAAATAAACTAAAACAAAACAAAACAAAAAGAATGAATAAATAAATAACTAAATAACTATAAATGAGCCCAAAAAAAATTAAAACCAAATAAACAAATTAAAAATAAACCTAAAAGTAAAATAAACAAATAAAATAAAACAATTAAAAAAAATTGAATAAATAAAAAAAGAAACAAAAAATAAAAATTACTAATGAAAAAAAATAAAAGAGAAATTAAAAAAATTATACTACTTTTTTTTATAAAAAAAATTAAATTACTATGCAAACCTTTAATTGTAGAATTACCTCCCTGGCAACAGCGCCAAAAATTGATATTGCCCAATAACTCCTAAGCGGTCGCAGTAGTAATCGGGCTATGTCGTATTCACAGAGAGGCAAACACAACTAAAAATTAGATTAGTAAATAAACGATAAAAATAAAGTAGAATTGAAGATATGGATGTTGTGAAATTAAAATGATAGATTAGAGAAAGCAATCAGATAAAGAGCATGGCAAGGTAGAGATGCAATGCTGTAAAACTTATTCTAATATTGATATTAATTCAAAACACAGTTGCAATTCTACACCATTAATTGCAACTGGAAGATGTATATGTTAAAAGCACAAATTGAATAATCTAGATTAATTTGAATCTAACTCCTAATTTCATAGCATATCATATTATATATCCAAGAGCGAGAAAATACCACTGGCAGAATCCTATAAAAGACATACAATATAATAAATATACTAAAATAAATTAACAATCTAAGTTACATAAGAAAAGCATGACTGAACTAATGTAAAAGATGCTAAATAATTTTAGAAAAGAAATTAGGATATGAGAAACAAAATAATTCATGAGATATGGAAATGAAGCAAAAGAAGAATCAATATCAATATTGAGAATGAAAAGTACAACAACTACACTCTAACCTCACCAATATTTCTAAAATAATTAACTCATTTTTGTCACCTAAAACAAGCAAAATTAAACTAGAAATAAGAGAAGAAACAAAATACAAAGTGTCTTTTTCCACTCTCCAATCTGATGATTTTTTCCCTACATTTGGTTCTCTATTTATAGTGAAAATAGGACCAAAATGTGTATTTTACGTGCATTAGGAAGTGGAGAAAGTGGCTTCAAAATCTGATGGAAAATGGGACAAGTGGGACACGTGTCATGCGTTAATTGGCTTTAGAAAAATGGTTGTTGATGGAGTGGGGGACAAGGAGGCCACGTGGCGCATTGTGGTTGGTTGGAAGGCATGCGTGGCAGGCGCGTCAGGTGGACTGCAGGCAGCGTCAGGTGGACTTGGCTTGGCTTCGTGTGGCTCGGCTGGAGGCTGGAAGGGGACATGTGGCAAACATCTGGTGAAGCTGGTGCAGGTGGCTCGGCTGGGCGTAGCTTGGCTGGGCGAATGGCAGGCTGCCATGTGGCAGTGTGGGGGAGCAGCTATTGTCTTGGGCTTAGGCTGTTTGGGCTTAATTTTGGGCCATTCCATCTATAAAAATGCCATTTTCTTCATGATTTCTTCAATTTTAATTCTGTATCTCTTCTTTCTTTTTCTTTGTGTCAAAATACATTTTGTTTCCTGAAAATTAAACACAAATTAAATTAAAATTAATATTTTCAAATATAAAATATATGACAATAAATCCATGAAAATATTAATTAAAACTTGATTAATTTTAAATTTTAAGACTAATAAAATGATATTTTTGAGCACTAATCAGGCTCTAACTCAAGTAACCTACTTTGTAATGCCTTGGATAACCAAGATCGTTGCACTGTGTATTTTAAAATAGTGCAAGACTTGCTAATCAAGTTGTTTGAACAAAAATGTGATCCTAAGGTCAACTAATAGGTTAGGGTTAAAAGATTTTGATCCTAAACGGTTAATTTTCATTGAAACAGATGTTTGATACATGGGATCCCAAAACAGGTATATGTGGTAATTACAATCCCCAAAAGTTAATACAAGAAAATCCAGACTAATGGCAAAATACAAGTTTTAGAGCTCTGTCCCTGTAACCATCCCTCGGTCGTGGCGGTCAAGCAGCTGACTATATACACTTCACCCCCAGAGCTCTCCAACTCATGGTTGGTCCAGTTTCCCCTTGCCTTTACCTGCACCACGTAGCACCCGTGAGCCAAGGCCCAACAAGAAAACCATTAATAGAAAGCATACATAACAGCAGTAGTATTCAATCAATCAATCTTAACTCAACTAGTTCAACTATATAGTAGAATACAAGCATTAAATTAACCAATGGTAAACATATAATATCAAGTTCATATCTTAACCAGTTATCTAACGTTCAGGGTTGGCAAGCTTAGGCCAAGCCCTCTGTTTATCTAGCTGACCCTGGCTCGCTTAGGCCAGGTTGCGTGCAATACGCTTATCATCACCCCAGCACCCTTAGGTTGTTCATCCTCATATACATAACAATCGTAAATCACACAATACACATATTCAATTATTGGGAATCTCAGCCCCGTTCACAACCACAAGGGTGCAATTTTCTTACCTTGAATCCCGAGTGAAGAGTAAAGAACAGTCCTAAGCACGGTCCTCAGCCCTTAGGCTTAGCGATAATCCTAGTCACAACAACAATGGGTAACTATCAATTTCTAATCCAAATAAATACTTAGGGAACAAATATTATCCTTTGGGACCTCGAATTCTACTAAGCTGGGTAGTAGAATTCATCCTGAGCGCTTAGGTTTGAATCCCCGAGCCTCCTCGAGCCTTAAACCTTATTTTCCCTTAATTCCCCATTTAGGGCCACAACTTGCCCTTAAGGGCCGCAGCCCGCCACTTAGACAGAGGCCCAATCCTCCCTGATGGAGGACATGGGCCGCGACTTGTACCCCTAGGAGTCATGGTGCACCTGGCGAACAGAGGCTATCAGCCTCCTAAAGCATGCGGGCTGTGGTGCTTGAAGAACAGGGCCGCGACCTGAGCCCCCAAACCTAGAAAAAACCACACTTTCCAGCATTTGTTCCTCGATCCTAACCCAAAATGTATACCCCAAATGACTAGCCAAACTCATATTCAAGCCCAAAATTCCAATCCTTATATCCCAATCATCATAACTACCTCATAACCATTTTCTTATACCATTCAACACCCAAAATCAGCTAATAACTAAAATTCATGCAAACTCTAACCTTCAACATAGTTTCAACAGAATTTAGAGAAACCAACTTGAATTCTTACCTTAGATTGCAACCTAATTCCTCAACAATCTTCTAAATAATTCCAGCTTAATTCCTTCCAAGGTTCCTAGTTCAAGTCTCAAGTTCTTTATGTTTTTTTTTTCTTCTTCAGCTTCAATACACAAGGAGGGAGAGAGAGTAGGGATATGTGTATAAGGGAGAGAGAGAGAAGGTTGAGAATTCAGAACACTTGGGGTGGTTTCTGGCTAAGTCTAGAGTTCCCACCGAGTTAGTCTCTTAATTCAAAAAGACCAAACTACCCCTTGAATTACTTAGCCCTTTAATTTGTTCTAAGGGTAAAATAGTCTTTTCTCCGATCCCCGCTAATTCCTCAAGTGTTCCTAACATTTATCAATTAATCACGTCGCGTCCAATTAATTACCAAATACTTATTCATTACTCAATAAATCCCAAAATATCCTCTAAATTCCCAAAATACCCCTAGGCTCCCCCGAGCTGGGTATTAAACCCCACTATGACTATTTCGCTAATTCGCTCACTAGGACCGTCTCGAGCCATTTACTAAAAATATATCCACATAATAATGTGGTCTCAACCATTTATCACATATAATCACATTTATGCCCTCAATGGGCCAAAATTACAGATATGCCCTTATGAACAATAAATGGCCCACATGCATATTTAATACCCATAAACATGCATATAATATATTCACATAAACATATTAGCCATGCATGCCAGAAGCCACCATTTAAATAGTTAAACACACACATAAACCAATTATGCCCTCCCAACACGCTAATCAAGGCACTAAGCCTTATTAGCAACTTTGGGTCGTTACAACTATCCCCTCCTACTGAGAATCTCATCCTCAAAATTTACCTGAATAACTCGGGATATTGATCGCGCATAGCTGACTCAAGCTCACAGGTCGTTTCCTCGACCTTGCTATTCCTCCACAACACTTTGACTAGAGGAATCGTCTTGTTCCTTATAATTTTATCTTTGCTGTCTAGGACCTGAACCGGTTCCTCCTCATATCTCAACACATAAGATGTGAAATACATTGTGAACCCCTGATAACAATGAGTCGTATCTGAGACATACTTCCGAAGCATAGAGATGTGAAATACGTTGTGAACCCCTGATAACGGTGGTGGCAGTGCCAATCTATAGGTCACCTGCCTGATAGGATCTCGAAAGGTCCTATGAATCTAGGTCTTAGCTTGCCCTTTTTCCCAAATCTCCTCACTCCTCGCAGTGGTGACACTCGCAGAAACACGTGGTCCCCTACTTGGAATTCCAAGTCCCTATGCTTAGGATCAGCGTAGCTCTTCTGTCTGCTATGCAAAGCAAGCATTCGAGCTCGGATCATCTCAATAGCTTCGTTAGACTTCTGAACCATCTCCAATCCCAAATACCTTCTCTCACCCAACTCATCCCAATGAATGGGTGATCTACATCTCCTCCCATACAACATCTTGTAAGGAGCTACTTCATTCGTTGATTGATAACTGTTGTACGAAAATTCAATCAACGGAAGGTACTTACTCCAAGACCCCTCAAAGTCCAATACACACGTCCTAAGCATATCTTCCAATACCTGAATTTTCCTTTCAGGCTGTCCATCTGTCTGAGGATGAAAGGCTGTACTGAACTTCAACTGAGTCCCCATAGCCTTCAACAAACCACCCCAAAACTTGGAGGTAAATATGGGATCCCAGTCTGATACTATATATTTGGGAACCCTGTGGAGATGTACAATCTCCCTCATGTACAACTCTGCGTACTGATCCACAATATAGGTCGTCCTCACTGGTAGAAAGTGAGCTGACTTGGTGTATCTATCCACTATCACCCACACCGAGTCATGTAACCTCACTGCCCTGGGTAACCCCCCCACAAAATCCATGGTAATATCTTCCCATTTCCACTTAGGAATACCCAAAGGCTGTAGCAACCCCGTTGTTCGCTGATGCTCAGCCTTCACCTGCTGACAGGTTAAACACTTGGCCACGTACTCCACTACGTCCTTCTTCCTCCCAGACCACCAATATAGAGTCCGTAGATCCTGATACATCTTTGTGGTGCCTGGATGGAGTGAGTATGGTGTAGTATGGGATTCATTAAGTATCTCTCGTCTAATACCCACATCTGTCAGAATAAAAATACGACCCTTATAACGTAGTAAACCTGTATCTAAAATGGAATAATCCCTAGCCACTTCAGCTAGGACATTCCCTCTAACCTCCTACAACTGTGTATCATCCATCTGACCCTCTCTTATCTTCTCTAAAAGGGTTGACAGTAAAATAATATTGGCTAGCCGACCCAAAACCAACTATATCCTTGCTCTAGACATCTCTTCTGCCAACTCCTTTGATATATGTTTAGAACTAAATAACTGTCTCGGGCCCCTCCGGCTCAACACACCCGCCACCACATTGACTTTCCCTGGGTGATAAAGGATATCACAAACATAGTCCTTCACCAACTCCTGCCAATGTGTCTGCCTCATATTTAAGTCCTTTTGGGTGAAGAAATACTTCAAACTCTTATGATTAGTGTATATCTCGCACATCTCTCCATATAGGTAATGTCCCCAAACTTATAGTGCGAATACCACCGCTGCCAACTCTAGATCATGGGTGGGGTACCATTGCTCATACTCCTTCAGCTGTCGTGATGCATACGTAATAGCCTTCTCATTCTGCATTAACACGCACCCCAATCCCAATCTCAATGCGTCACAATATACCACAAACTTCCCTCCCTCCGAAGGAAGACTCAACACGAGAACAGTAATCTGTCGTTGCTTCAGTTCCAGGAAGCTATTCTCACACTTGTCTAACCAGAAGAACTTCATATTCTTCCGTGTCAATTCTGTCATCGGTGCAGCAATCTTCGAAAACCCTTCCACAAATCGTCTGTAATATCCCGTTAACCCAAGGAAGCTCCTAACCTCTAAGGCATTCCTTAGCCTCGGCCAATCTCTCACTACCCCTACCTTAGCTGGATCAACCGTAATCTCATCTCCACCAACAATGTGTTCAAGGAATATCACTTCTGGTAGCCAGAACTCGCACTTCTTAAACTTAGGCTACAAGCTATGCTCTCTCAACCTCTGTAATACCTGTCAAAAACCTCTGAACTGGAGTAAAACAAGATGTCGTCGAGGAAGACACTCACAAACTGGTATAGGAAGTCCTTGAACACCCTATTCATCAAATCCATGAATGTTGTTGGGGCATTGGTCAGACCAAATGACATGACCAAAAACTCATAGTGCCTATACCTTGTTCAGAAGGTTGTCTTCGGAATATCCTCGTCCTTGATCCTCAACTGATGATAACCAGATCGAAGGTCAATCTTCGAGAATACCTTTTTTCCCTGCAGCTGGTCGAACAGATCATTGATGTAATGCTCTACTTCCTTAGAACCGTTACTAAGTGAGTGTAAAACGTGCAATTAACTCGCTAATCGAGGTTTTAGGTTAAAAGTGTGGCTAAACTGTAATAAAAGTCATATAATTTGAAAATGTAGTTATTCATTGGAATTATAAAGCGTTATACATTTGGGATCCCAAAATACTGTTTAGAAATATTTACAACTCAAAAACATGATTAAGGTCGACTAAATGACAAAATTTAGATTAATACATAACATCTCCCAAAAATACCCCTGGCCGTGGCAGCCAGGCAGGCCAAACATGTACATGTTGTTCCACACTCTCCGTACTCATGATTGGTCGACTTTTCCCTTGCCCTTACTTGTACCCTAGAGCACCCGTGAGCCAAAGCCCAGCAAGAAAACTCAACACAAACAATCAACATATAACAAGGCAACCAACAAGATAAACACATAACGGTCATGCCATCCCAGGTGCTTTACCAGGCCCTGGGTTTTTGGTCTACACCGTGAGGATGACTCAAGCATCTGACAAGGGTCTCACCCTAGCAGCTTGCACTCCACGTGCTCAACGCCGCTTCCGGCCCTTTTCCGTACTCGGCCTTGCACTCCACGTGCTTCACGTCGTTCCGGCCCCTTGCCGTACTCGGCTTCCTGTCGTTCTCGGCCTTCACCGTTCATTCACAAATATGCAATACATAGCATATAATCAATAAATACAAACATAAATAATAGGGCTACGCCCTACAACACGATCACATAGGGCTGTGCCCTGCAATACAAACTATAGGGCCACGCCCTGCTCTACGGGTACAATAGTTTTCTTACCTGTGTCCCGAGCTTCTTGAGCACTGAAATCCCGAGCACAGTCCTCTAACCCAAGCCTCGCAGAAAACCTAGGCACAACACACAAGTAACGCTCTCGTTACTATCCAATTAATAATTGTATCCCGGAACCAATCCTGTACTAATTCAACCTAGCGCCGCGACATGGAAGAACAGAGCCGCGGCGCTCATAAGCGAACCCAAAAAACTGGGTTTTTCCTACCATTTTTCCCAAGCCAAAACTCATCCAAATCAATACCAAAGTACACACAAGTTCCAATTTGACCTAAAACTTCAAATAAACGGTATAGCAACTCATAAACACCATAAACACACTAAAACACTCATCGAAACTCAAAATCACCTAGTGGTTTAAAACTCCACATAAACTTAAACCACACCAGAATATTCACTTCAGAAATCAATGAAATTACCTCAAGTTGGAGTTCATCTTTGAGCTGCTTTCAAATCCAATTCCAAGCTCAAATCCACAAATTCCTAAGATTAACCTTGCCAAAACTCCATCCCAAGAATCCACAAAGCAAAACACAATTCAGTTCTCAAGCCACAACACTTCTTGGAAAAATTCAACAAAGAACTGAATTAAATACTTTCCCTTGCACCTAGCTAAGTCTCCCAAATTCCAGCCTAGAATCCCTTGAACTTCTGGCCTTAGATCTTTCACAATCAAGGACTATGGAGAAGGAGAGAGGAACCGAATGGAATAGAGAGAGCTGAGAGAAATTTCTATTCTTTTTCTTTCCTCTGCTTTTGTCTAAGTGTTTCTAGTATCCCCAGCTCCCAACTGAATATATCCAATTGCCAAAAGTCAAGATTGCCCCTCAAATTGCTCTAAGTCCTCTGTTGAGCCTCGAATTGGTCAACGACATGGAGTCAGATAAACGATATAGAATGAGATGAAAACAAGAAGAAATCAAGATGAAAAGGTAAATGACACAAACAATTTATAGTGGTTCGGCCCCAATTAGATGGTAATGACCTACGTCCACTTAGTGTTCTTATTGATGTAGAATCCCAATACTGTGATCAATGAACAAGGGTTCATGAGTTTCACAAGCTTCAGGATGATTACAATTTCAGTTAATAATAAGACTATAACTTTCTCTTAGAATTCAAAAGGTTCCAAAGTCCCCTCTATGCCTTTTGATTCGTATTTATAGGCTGAAGAAGGTTACATGGGCCAGTGGGCCTTAATTACAATTAAGACTTGCGTATCTAGATAATAAGTGAAATTACAATTAATGCATAATTACAAGATTGCACATCTGAAGGAAATAAATGAATATATGCAACCAGGTTGGTCGCACATAGGTATGATGCTTGATAAACCAATAACCTTCTGGTCGATGGCCGAGCAGGATACACATACTTAAAACAGCCATGTGCCTCTCACGTGTAGACCAATCCTACCACGTCATCAGGTAGTCAATTTTGGGGTAAACATTTGCCCCCCAAGTTTATTTTACTGCGACTAGCATAAAGTAAACTTACACGATCAACCCTTCGCGTGACATGTCGGACCTGTCAGAGCCATCAATGCCTTTTCGAAAAAAGGCAACCAATCATGTTATTACAATTTCCCAAAAAGTGGTTTGACGGATATCACACTTTTCCATGCCTCGAAAAATCACCCCCATCATTACCTCAGTAACCGTGCTTTCACCAATATAAATAACTCCTCAAATTTACTTTTTACTTTTTACCTTTCATCTTTCCTCAAGAACATTGAAGAACAGAGCCTAAAGAACCCAGAAAACCCATACGACTCTGACGGTCTGTGGAATTTCTGTTCAGCCGATTGTATCAACGTTCCAAAAAAAAAATTCAATCTTTATCCAAGTAAGTTTCTTGAACCTCTTCATCTCGAAAAATTCATACAATAATTACCTTTTTCAGTTTTCTGGTTTATTTTGGATTTTGAGTTCCCTTATGTTCTTGAAGAAATGACTTGGGGTAATCGGGCATGTAGATATCAACATGATAGGATAAGGAAAAATCTCTAAATGAGGCTTAGGAATTGGCTTAGGAGTTAGGATTATTGATTTAGGGCGTAAAATCAAAGTAAAAATCAATTTTTAGGCATTTAGAAAAAACTGGGCTTTTCCCACCCTTTCTTAGAGTTGAAATTTTTTTTCTAAAAGACTTTTCACTTCTGCTTTTCAATCCATTTTCCAAGCTGTTTGCATACTATTTAGTGTTTACGTTAGGATGTTGTTGATCGTATAAAAGCTTAACTTTTATACACAAGAAACATTATCCCAAGGCTTCTACTTCTTTAGTCTATTGGTCGTAGATTCTTATCTCCCCTTCTCTGTTCGTAGATTTTCATGCACGACCCGTGGGAGTTGAGAGGCCGATTGACGACGACTTGTTTGCATTGCTACTCGAAGATCAAGAACAACCATCGTTGTTTGTCTTGGAAATTCCCTGTTATCAACGTAACCCCACAAATAGACCTTCGACCAGGCCAACCAATATGGGGCGTGTAAAATCCGTCGCTCAAAAGAAAAAGAAAACAACCAATTCTCTTGCCAATCAACCTGCTCCTTAGGCTGTAACTCTTTCGACCAGTCCTCAGGCTGAAAACACTTCCCAGCTCGACTTCAAGACGTCCTTCGACCAGAGGTCGAATGGTACGTAGTACCTCCTAGGGTTATTACAGCTAGGATGGTAGGGAATTATCTCAAGAAGTACGAACTTCCTAGGATAACCCTAATCAAGCCTTCAATCGACCAGTGGGCAAACCTGCCTGGGGGCGCCTTCAGCGCCTGGTCGAGGTATCACATTGAGGTAGGGGCAACCTTGCCTTTTCATCCGTTCTTCCAGGGGGTGGCCAATTATTTTGAGGTCGCTCCCTTTCAAATCACCCCAAACGGATATAGATTTCTCTCTGGTCTCTATATTCTTTACAACCACAAGAAGTGGCCCATTCCTACGCCACACGAGATCAATTATTTGTTCGATCTCAAGTCCAACCCCAGTCACAACAACACTGGGTTCTTCCACTTCTACCACCAAGAATCTGCTCGCACCTTCTTGAGTGACATTACCTACAAGTCCAACATAGGAAAGTACTTCCAGGAGTACTTTTTAACACCAGACTTGGTCGCCAAAAATCTGGCCTTCACTAAAGAAGGTAACTTATTTACTCACTGGTCGTTCAATTTCCTTTAGCTTTTCTACACATTCTTTAGAACTTTGGTGTCATTCAGGTCCATGGCATTGACCAGTCCCCACTCCAGAAATGGAGATACGAGCAGCATCCTTGGCCATCATGACAAATATTGAAAAAAGTGTCAAAGAGCTGGTCACGGAGACCAATCTAAGGCTGGTTGGCCTTCTGGCCCTCACCAGGACGTGAGGGAATCAACTGCGAAAAGTGCAACTGGGGGAGAAATTCCCGAGCAGCATCAAGATGTGTCACAACCCTGGAGGAGGGCAATGAGAGTGACCATCAGGGAATCGTCCAGCACCCCGCGAGCAGCGATGTCCCTGCCCAGCAAGGAAAGGGAAAGCATAAGGTTTCTTAGCGTCCCGAGCCTATTCTTGAGTCTTCGGAAGAGAACAATACTGACTTCTCACTCTTAGATAGTTTGCCAATTCCCTGTCATTTATTTGATGGGGTTGCCAACTTTAAATACACACCTAATTTAAATTCAGACTTCTTCAAGGCAGAGAGTAAGTGTAGCAGTAGTACAATAAGTAATGTAGCAACCAGTAGTTGTAGCTCGGGTATTTTACTTGTAATTTCTTTGATCTTATTTCCTTGATTTAGTAGGTACCTCCATCTATATTGTCTGACTAATCGCTTCTATTTTGCAGTCATGTCTGCTGAAGATCCATTCAACTTGTATAGCGAACCTGACCTTGTTGCTCCCGCGAGCAAGAAAAAGGGGAGCAGGCAACATCGTGGGGAAAGCAGCAGCAACCCTCCAACGAAAAAGGCTCAAACTGGGGATCCTCTGGTACCAGTTCCTTCCATGGAAACAACACCTCCTCCAGCTCCCATCGACCAGTCGTCTCCACCAGCCCCCGAGGACCAGACACTTCCTCCAGCGCCTGCCAACCAAACTTCTTTAACTCCCGCTGACCATACCCCTCCTGATCGAATAGGAGAGGCTTTGATGAACATGGCTCTCAGCTCGGCCAAAGATAGGATGACAAATCTATTGAGGCACCGACACAGCCGAGAGGCCATCAGCAATACTGACTCCATGGAAGTCGAGCAGATCTTTAACTCTACATTGAACGAAGTGCTCAACGTAAGTTGCCATTTTTGCTAAGATTTATTTGTTTATCTTGTCACTTTATTTCCACTAACAGTTTTATCTTTTTTTTGGTTGCAAGGAGTTCTAACCATGAGCACTGGCTGGCGCCGCTTGGGGCATTGACTGCTCAATACAAGAAAAGGCTTGGTGAACAGCTCAGAGCGTCTGAGGATAAACACACTAAAGAGCTTAAGATGGCTGAGGCCAAATACACCGAGCAGCTCGAGGCAGCCGAGAAGAAAAATGCTGAACTGTTCGAACAGAAGGCCAAGCTGACCGAAAAGCTGAAACAGCACCAGGCTGCCTTAACCAAAGCCATTGAAACTAAAGAGAAGTACAAGGAGGCTTCTCTGATTAATTTCAAGGAAGCCTCTAAGCTTCAAGATGATCTGGTCATCAGCAGAAAGGAGACTGAGGGGTTGGAGGAACGCGTCAAAGACCTCGAGGAGACCAATGCCAATAACCTGGAGAAGTACAAGGGAGCCACTTTTAAATGCTTCTATATGATCTGGAAGAATAACCGCAAGGCAGACTTTAGCTATCTACCAGACCGTATGAGGCAGTTTGAGCTAAACAGGTGTCTGGCTCATCTTGAAGAGGAGGAGAGGGCGAAAGTTCCAGCATCCCCCAAAATCTCTTTGGCTACGGGCATCGATGGCATAGGCGAGGAAATTGGGGCCTCTGTCGACCAGCAAATTCCTCAAGATCCTCCTGCTTCATAATTTCTTCTGTTTTTTATTTATATTTATAACTTGGGACACACAGACCTCGGTTCGTAGTGTCAAGACAATATTTTTTTTTGCTGCACGGGTAGCTTTTTCTTTTAAACAGAGAATTACATCCGAGTAGTAACTGCTCGCGGTGTAAGACAATTTACTTTTAATATTTAGATATTATAATACTTGCAATATATTACAACATCTTGTTCGCATGAATGAACTTAGCATATCACTTTGGTTTGATTTAACAAAATTTAAACAAAATTTTGAAAAATACTCTAAGTACCGTAGCATGCTTTCACTTATTTTTCTCGTGTGTACATATACTTGTCGATATGCTTTGCTTACTAGATACCTTATATGCCCCCCAAGTGATTGAGGAGCTTAAGGTCCTCGGTTACTTGCCTTGACCAAAACATGTTCGAGCATTATTGCTCGTAATAAAGATATATAAAAAAAGATAATATAGCCAAACAACACACGAAATAAATAAATACTTGTAATAAATACCATAGTTGGCAAGATTGACTGGCTGCGCACAGTCCCTTTTATTTCTCATAATATATGGACAATCGTGTCTGTATGAGTGATCAAAAATTTGATCTTACACTTATAAGCGATCAGTCACATGATTGACTAACCCTTGTTCATAAACTTGTAAAAAGTGAAATTAATACAAGCCAATTCTTTAAGAAGAATTGTTTATTGATAGTAGTTGCGCAGGTGTTCTCCATTCCAATAGCGAGGAATGAGATCTCCATTTAAGCGAGCAAGTTTGTAGGTGCCTGGTTGAAGGGCTTCTTCAATTTGGTATGGCCCTTCCCAGTTAGGTCCAAGCACTCCAGCAGCTTGATCGCGGGTATTAAGAAAAACTCTTCTAAGCACCAAATCTTCCACATTAAATTTTCTTTCACGTACTTTAGAGTTGAAGTGTCGGGCGACCTTTTGCTGGTAAGCTGCTACTCAGAGTTGGGCTTGCTCGCGCCTTTCATCGAACAAATCCAGAGATTCCATCAATAACTGGCTATTAACGTCTTGATCATATGCCAACCTTCGATGTGATGGCGTATCTAATTCAACAGGCAACATAGCTTCATACCCATAGGCTAAGGAAAATGGAGTATGGCCTGTTGCTGTTCGATGTGATGTTCTATACGACCAGAGGACTTCAGGCAACTACTCTGGCCATACCCCATTCGCTTCTTCAAGCCTTTTCTTCAGAGTATCCTTTAGTGTCTTGTTGACAGCCTCAACTTGTCCTTTTTCCTGTGGATGAGCTACTGAAGAAAAACATTTTATAATCCCATGTATTTCGTAAAAATTGGTGAACATATCACTGCCAAACTGTGTGTTGTTGTCCGAGACAATTTTTCTTGGCACTCCATAGCGACACACAATGTTCTTGACCACAAAATCCAGCACCTTCTTGGTCGTTATAGTTGCAAGTGGCTCAGCTTCAGCCCACTTTGTGAAGTAATCAATAGCAACCACAGCGTACTTGACATTGCCTTTTCCTGTGGGCAAAGACCCAATCAAATCTATACCCCACACTGCGAATGGCCACGGACTTTTCATTTGTTTTAGCTCATTAGGGGCTGCTCGTGGTATCTTGGAGAATCTTTGACACTTGTCGCATTTTCGGACAAAATCCACAGAGTCTTCATTCATCGTTGGCCAGAAGTATCCTTGCCTTAGGATCTTTTTTGATAAACTCTGCCCCCCAGCATGATCCCCGCAAAAACCTTCATGGACTTCCTGCATTAATTCTTTGGCTTTTTCTTTTGAAATAAACCTTAGGAGTGGCATGGAGTATCCCCTTCTATACAAAACTCCATCGACCAGGATAAACCGAGCAGACTGCCTCTGGAGGACTCTTGCTTTGTTTCTGTCCGTCGGCAGTACTCCATGCGTCAAGTACTCAATGAAGGGTGCCATCCACGTGTCTTTTGCCTAGATTACCATGGAGGTTTCTTCTGCTTGGATGCTTGGTGTAGATAGCTGTTCAATAGGCACTATATTCAAGGAGTCAGCATCCTTTGCACTTGCTAATTTGGTCAAAGCATCAGTGTTTGAGTTCTGGTTGCGAGGTACTTGCTGGAGAGTATATTTTTGAAATTGTGCCAACAAATCCTTTGCTTTGTTCGAATAAGCAACCATCTTTAGACCCCGGGCTTGATATTCTCCAGTAATTTGATTAACCACTAACTGGGAGTCACTATAGATTTCAAGCGACTTTATGTTCATATCCTTGGCTAATTGTATTCCTGCAAGCAAAGCTTCGTATTCGGCTTCGTTATTAGACGTTGTAAAGTTGAATCTGATGGCACAGTGGAATCTATGCCCTTCAGGTGTAATTAAAATCATACTTGCTCCAGCGTTGTGCTCGCTGGAAGAGCCATCTGTGAACAATTTGCAAGAGGGAGTTTGGCTTTGAGGCTTAGGCTCTTCTATCGATTCAGTGTCTTGAAGTCCAGTGAACTCTGCAACAAAGTTTTCCAGATCCTATCCCTTCACTGCTACTCATGGAAAGTAAGAAATATCAAACTGTCCAAGTTTAACTGCCTATTTCAATAATCGACCAGTTGCTTCTGGTTTCTGCAGGACTTGCCGTAGGGGCTGGTCGGTTTAATTCTGTGATGGGGTGAGCTTGGAAGTATGGTCGCAGCTTTCTGGAGGCTAAGATCAAGCAGTAGGCTAATTTCTCAATGGGCAGATATCGCAGTTTTGCTACTATTAGCCTTTTGCCTATATAATACACAACTTTTTGCACATGTTCCTCCTCTCTTACCAAGACAGCACTAATAGCATATTCTATGACCGCCAAATAGATGAACAAAGTTTCTTTTTCAATCGGTTTAGACAAAATTGGTGGCTGCAACATATGAGACTTTAGAGCCTGGAAGGCTTGTTCGCACTCTTCTGTCCACTCGAATTTCTTATTTCCCCTAATTAGATTAAAAAATGGGATGCACTTGTCTGTGGATTTAGAAATAAATCTACTTAGAGCGGCAATCCTCCTGGTTAAACTTTGAACATCTTTTATCTTTGTTTGCGATTTCATATCGACCAGGGCCTTGATCTTTTTGGGATTAGCTTCGATACCTCGTGAGTTCACTATAAATCCCAAAAATTTCCCTGATCCAACTCCGAAGAAACACTTAAGTGGATTCAGCTTCATTTGATATTTATTTAAGATGTTGAAGCACTCTTGCAGGTCCCCAATGTGTTATTCTGCCTTCTTCGACTTAACCAGCATATCGTCAACATACACGTCCATGTTTACACTGATCAGCTCTTTAAACATGTGATTGACCAGTCGCTGGTAAGTCACACCAGTGTTTTTCAAACCGAAAGGCATCACTTTGTAACAGTAGAGTCCGAAAGCTAGTGTGATCCTCATCAGATGGGTGCATACTAATCTGATTGTACCCAGAGTATGCATCCATGAATGATAGGATCTTGTGCCCTAAAGTGGCTTCGACCAGTTGGTCGATCCTTGAGAGTGGGAAACAATCTTTTGGGCAAGCTTTATTAAGGTTTGTGAAATCCACGCATGTTCTCCATTTTCCATTCAGCTTGGGAACTAGTACGGGATTAGAAGCCCACAATGGATAAAATGCTACCCTGATGAATCCGTTCTCCTTTAGCTTCTCGAATTCTTCCTTTAAAGCTTTCAATCTGTCTTTGTCGAGCAGCCTTCTTTTCTGTTGTACAAGTGGAAAACTTTTATCTATGTTCAAGACATGGCTGATAATTGATGGGTCAATCCCAACCATATCCTTATGGGACCAGGCAAATACTTCCTAGTTCTTCTTTAAAAATTCCACCAATCTTTGTTTTGCTGTTGTCTCTAAGTTTTTATTGACTTTCACCACCCTAGTCGGATCTGCTTCATCGAGTTGGACCTCCTCGAGGTCCTCGACTGGTCCTACTTTTTCATCAAAATCCTCAAAGCAAGGATCTAAATCCCTATTTTCACTTTGGGCAACACTTTATTTGGTAACGTGCTCACCTGATTGGGCTTGTACCTCATCAGCCAATTGCAACTCTTTTCTAGCTCATTCCCTCGATCCACCCCTTTTCGCCTTAGTAATCGAGGAATTGTAGCATTCCCTCTCTTTTCCCTGGTTTCCCAACACGCATCCTATCCCTGCATAAGTTGGGAACTTCATGGCGAGGTGCCAGACCGAAGTTACAGCTCGCAGGTTTACTAGGATAGGCCTTCCAATCACAGCATTGTATGCAGAAGGAAAATCAACTACTATAAAAGTAGTGAGTAATGTTCTGTTCGCAGGCACAGTTCCTGCTGTAATCGAAAGCCTAATTGACCCTATTGGCGCTAGCCTTTCACCAGAAAAACCATAAATGGTTTGGTTGCATGGCTCCAGGTCTTTCACTTGTAATTTCATTCTTTCCAGCGAAGACTTGTACAAAATGTTCACTGAGCTTCATGTGTTTACTAACATCCGCTTAACCATCATATTGGATATTTGGATGTCCACGACCAGAGGGTCCGAATGAGGGAACCGAACATGCTGACCGTCAAGCTCAGAGAAAGTTATTAGCTCTTCCTCTGTTTGAGCTTTCTTGGGAGTTTGCTCCTCCACATTCAGCATTTTAATGTCCTGGTCGTGGCATAAGGTCTGAGTGTATCGCTCCCTTGCCTTCCCACTATCTCATGCAAGGTGTGGGCCACCACAGATGGTTAGTAATCTACCCGCCACAGGAGCTGGCTGTAAAGGGGGCGAGCGTTGGCGTACAGGCGCCTACTCGTTACCTCCTTGAGCCTCTCACTGAGAACCTCCAGTGGCTCGTACATATCTCCTCAAGTGTCCTTGTCTGATAAGGAAATCAATTTCATCTTTCAGTTGGTTACACTCATTGGTTTCATGACCATAGTTGTGAAAACAACAAAAATTTGTTGTATCTCTCTTGGATATATCTTTCCTTATTGGCGTTGGTCGCTTGTAAGGGACATTGGAGCTGGTCGCTTGGTACACCTCCGTTCTGCTTTCGACAAGGGTCGTGTAGTTGGTGAATCTTGGTTCATACGTGTTGCTCTTAGGGTGATTATTTTTAGATGTTGACGGCTCGTTGTTTGCCCTTTTTCCCCCATTTTTCCCGTTGCTTTTTTTGTTACCATTGGTTTTATCTGACCCATTGGCGGCTTTAGCATGATCCTCCTTTGGTCCCTTGTCTTTTGCAGGTGACTTCCCTTCGTTGGCAATCGCCTCTTGGAGCTTAATGTACCGGTCTGCTCGATCAAGGAATTCTTGGGTACTCTTCACCCCCATTCTTCCTCAAATTGTTCCAGAGGGGTGAGTGGCGTCGTACTCCAGTAGTAAATGCCATTATCTTTCCCTCATCGCCAACTGTTTTAGCTCCAGCGGCCGCTCGCATAAAACACTGGACATACTCCTTTAAGGACTCTCCCTGCTTCTAGCATATCTCGACCAGCTGGTTGGCTTTAGTCGGGTGCACACAACCAGCATTGAATTTCCCGTAGAACTCCTTCATGAACATCTCCCATGACACTATGCTAGCAGGAAGGAATTTAAAAAACCATTCATGAGCAGTATCAGATAGGGTGGCTAGAAAGATTCTGCAGCGGGCATCATCCGACACTTTTTGGATGTCCATCTGTATCTCGAACTTATTCACATGAGATATTGGGTCCCCATATCCATCGAATTTGGGCAACACTGGCATCTTAAACTTGCTAGGGGTTTCTTCCACAACTATTCTTTGTATGAATGGAGTGCCTCTTCTTCGATCATGCTCGATGTGGGATGTCCGAATCCTTACCAGCTGCTGGACAGCCTGGTTCAGCGCATCGATCTGGGCTTGCACTGCGTCTGGTATTACTTGGGAGACTGGAGCTGGAGGAGCATACTCATCGTGCCTTTTACGCCTGTCAGTGAGCACATCCCTCAAGTCGTCATCTCTGCGCCTTTGCTCGCTAGCACCCAACTGATCAAAAATGTTAGGCTTCCTAGGCTGCCCCCCAGCATTTCGGCTTGCGGGCCTATTTTCTCCTTGTGAGGGGTTCCTTTCTCCACCTCTCTCTCTTTGCCCTCGACCAGCATTCCCTCGCCCGAAATCAGCTTCTTTATAGTCATGGTCGTCCCTGAAATGCGACCGACTATGGCGCGACCGGCTGATCGCACTATTCCCTCCTCTTGCTGGTATCTCTCGAGCGTCAGAGGGAGGCCTGCATTGGTCGGTGGGTCCCCGAGCATTATTATGTCATGGGGGGCCCCTGATTCTAGAGCCTGACTCAGCCTGTCTTCTGCTAGTAGAAGGACGCTGTCCCCTGCTCGGTGGATTCGGTTCCTCAACAGTTTGGCATCTAGGGCTTCGGGGAGGCTGCCCGACCCTATTCTGCGTTTGACGCTGGGAATTATCTGGACTTGCACGAGAAGGTGGCTACTGCTCAGGATCTTGAAATGGAATATCCTGTTGAGCAGCAGGATGTTGCTCTGGCCTTAGAGGGCTTGCCAGTTGAGGTGGAGGACTTAGGTCTAGACATTGTTGTGGTGGTGCACTTGGTGGCTGATCTAGTTGAGAAGTTGGCGCAGGTTGTCCCCGTTCCAACTAGATGGCTGCCTCCAGGGCGGTGGTGGCATCTCTTTGCCGGCGGTCCATGTCATCCTACCGCTCATTCAACACTTGACGTTGACGGTCAATCTCCCTTTGTTGCAACGCCATCGTCTCAGCCACATTCTCCTGATTGGCCCTTAGGTTAGCCAACTCCTCCTGCAACACCATCAGTGTTGTTTTCAAGGTCTCAGAATCCATCTCCTCTCTTCGAAATCCAACTGTGGTTCATCTTCAGCCACATTTGGTGGAGGAGGCTGGATGGATGCAGCACCAGATGTCTGTCCTGCCTTTCTGGATTTTTTTGCCATTTGATTTCCTTGGAAGTCTCGATTTCGATCTCTCAATGAAATCACCAAAATGTTGACCCTCGAATTGGTCAACAATACAGAGTCAGATAAATGATATAGAATGAGATGAAAACAAGAAGAAATCAAGATGAAAAGGTAAACGACACAAACAATTTATAGTGGTTCGGCCCCAATTAGATGGCAATGACCCACGTCCACTTAGTGTTCTTATTGATGTAGAATCCCAACACTGTGATCAATGAACTAGGGTTCACGAGTTTCACAAGCTTCAGGATGATTACAATTTCAGTGAATAATAACACTATAATTTTCTCTCAGAATTCTTCAAATCCAAAAAGTCCCCTCCCTTGAGCCCTTTGATTCGTATTTATAGGCTCAAGAAGGTTACATAGGTCAATGGGCCTTAATTACAATTACAACTTGCGTATCTAGATAATAAGAGAAATTACAATTAATGCATAATTACAAGATTGCACATCTGAAGGAAATAAATGAATATATGCGACCAGGCTGGTCTCACATAAGTATGATGCTTGATAAACCAATAATCTTATGGTCGATGGTCGAGCAGGATACACATACTTAAAATACCCACATGCCTCCCACGTGTAGACCAATCCTGTCACGTCATCAGGTAGTCCATTTTTGGGTAAACAATAGATAAGGAAAAATTCTAACTATTATACCCGAAATAAAGATGTTGGCCACTACTTTTTCTAAGTTATTACTGCTACAAATCTTCCTCGAATAAATCTAGGTTAAAGCTACTCGTTGGAAAAATAAAGTTGCCATTTATGTTAAACATACTAATAGGAATAGGCAACGTATCTAAAAGAGTTGAAAAATCCATACCGTTTTCATCTTTAGACGAGTCGTATACTCGACTAGGGTGACCGAATAGTTTTTGTTTTCCCTTCTCGTGGAAAGGAGGAACAGATTCTAGTCGAGGGGTGGGAATTGGTTCCCTGATAGTGACCCATCTTATGGTTGGGAGGCATCTTCAACACCTTCTCCTGTGGCACTCCCAGGAGTTGTTTCCTTCACCTCTTGGTGGAGCTCCAAAAGGTCGGTCGGCCTTAGGTTATTTTTAGTGACTAGCTCCTTGACACTTTTTTCTATAGAGGTCATGCTGGACAGAGCAACGACCCTCTCTACCATGCCTTGAGTAGGCTTTGGTCGGAACCATGGGCCTATAACATAGTAATCTAAGAGAAAAAAACAGAATGAACGACCAGAAGTTTGAACAAATTCAAGAAGAAAAGTTACCTCCCCAAGTGAAGGACACGTTGTCTGTTACCAGATCGGTGGTGAGGAAATACTCTTGGAAGTGTTTTCCCACATTGGATTTGTAGGTTATGTCAATCAAGAATGTGCAGGAAGATTCCTAGTGGTAGAAGTGGAAAAACCTCGTGTTATTTTGGTTGGGGTTGGATTTTATGTCAAACAGGTAGTTGATTTCGTGGGGAGTAGGTACAGGACATTTTTTGTGGTGGTAAAGGATATAGATTGTCGATAACACTCTATACCCATTCAGAGTAATTTGGAATGGAGAAATGTCAAAATAATTCGCCACTCCTCAGAAAAAATCGTGCAGAGGCAAAGTGGCCCCCGCCTCGATGTGATACCTCGACTAGGCACTATAAACATCTCCGGGCATGTTTTCCCTCTGGTCAGAGGTTGGCATGAAAAGTGTAATCCCAGGTAGGTCATACTTCTTGGGATATTTGACAACCATCCTACTTGATATAACACTGGAGGGGCCACGTACCAAGGTATATCCTTTTTTGTGACCTCTTTTACAAGGGCGCCGAAAAGAAGAATCGTAGGAGGCTGCTCGGTTGATGCAAGTTGGTTAGTAGTGGAAGGACCTTCAGCATTGGCCGCATGCTGTCCAACGTGAGGATCAGGGATCTTTTTCCTCCTCTAAGCAATGTGTTTCACTCGTTCCATTGGTGGGTTTGAAATGGGTTGGTTGGTCGATGGTGTTAGTTGTGTTGTATTTGGTGGAATGGGTAAAGTACGTGGTTCAGAGTCTTTGAACAGCAGGTTAAGAAGCTCTTCGTCTATTTGCCTCTCACCTCCCCAGGGATCACACATGAAAATCTAAGAATAAGGGGAAGTGAAAATCTACAACCAATAGAGAAAGAAAAAAAAAGAAAGGATATCGCTGCTCATGGATAAAAGTTAAGCTTTTATCCGACCAGCAGCATCCCGGTAAAAACACAAAAATCTTGCGAGCATATTGGAAAAAACAAATCAAAAAGTGAAAAAAAAAATTTCAACTTCAAAACTAGGCGGGAAAAACTCAGTTTTTTTTTTAAATACCAAAATCGAAATTTCACTTCGATTTTGGACCCAAAATTGGTGCTAATAAACCCAAATACCTCTCCTAAACATTTTTATATGCAATAAATTACCTAAAATACCTATTTTAGCATAGTATTCCTATGTATTTTTTGCCTAAACTTGATTGTATTCAAGAACTTGACAAGAACATCAAAAAATAGTTACAAACATAGAAGAATCGCAGCCAAAATGCAGGTAAATTGCTACAAAATCCAAAGAGTTTGTTCAAAAACTTACTTGAAGTGAAGATTGTTGAAGAAATTGCAGGAAGATTTCTTGAAATTGCTCCAAAGGCTTCGAATTGTACTGAGAAACACTTGAAGGTTTTTGGGAGAGTTTTGAGATTTCTAGAAGAGAGAAATTTTGGGTAAAATTGAAAAGGAGTGAAGAGACTTATATTTATACTGATCGAGGTATTAGTGACGAGTAATGATTAAAATAGGGTTTCGATGTATGGCAAACTACAATAACCATCAAATCATTCCTATGAAACCAAAAAGGTCATAATTACTTACCTTTTCGAGAAAGTAAGTACAGTCGATGTGACGAGTCAGCAGGTTGCTGGTCGAGTAAGTTTATTAAATGTTGTTCGAATTAAAATAAACTTGGGGGGCAAATGTTTCCCTAAATATTTGCATGATGAAGTGCCATGTTAAGAGGCACATGAAGAGCACATGACTGATTATTAATGAAGAACTGGTCGACCTACAATTAGAGTATCAGAAGAAATTGAGTTGCTCGATAAATGCAAGGAATATGCTAAGCAGCGAAAAAGAAGATAGACAGAAACATGCGACCAGGTGTGTTCGTGGGACTGAGACAGGTGCTCAGAAACATTTATAAGTTAGATATTTCAAGGGTATTTATTAATTAAAATATAATCAATGTTACTGATATTATTATTTTATTATGCTTGAATGCAAGTTACGGACAGCCCATAAGCCCATATGTACATCCATGAGCCTATAAATAGGACTGATAGGATTCATTTGGGACACACGCAATAATTTGTATTCAAAGAGAAACTGTGATTTTATACACAGTATTTGTATCTATCTTCAAGACTTGTGAAACTCGGTGAACCCTTGTTCGCTGATCACAGATTTTGGAGTTCTTCTACATTAATAAAAATACTAAGTGGACGTAGGTTATTACCAATCTCTGGGGCCGAACCACTATAAAATCCTGGTGTCATTTACATTCTTAAATTCAATTCTCTTATTTATATCATTTTCGTGACTTAGTGTCATTGACCAAAATCAGCGTCAACATAAGGAATATGATATCTAGGGTTTTCAATAAGGAAGTCTCTATTGATTCATTAGGTAAGTGAAAACCTACACAATCTAATCCTTTCTTGGCCACTCACTCTCTTCTTCTCTTCTAGATCTCCATCTCATGTGTTCAGAACCAGCACACATTAGTTCTAGGTTGATCACATTCTTGGTGAGGAAGACAGTGTTGCTGATCTAGTTCAATCTCTTGATAATACTCTGCTACAGAAAGGAATCAAAGGTTATAGAGATTGAAGGAATGAGTTGTTCCAGTTCTGCTGCGTAATGTAAGTTTCTTTACTTTACTCTGTTTTGTATCAATTTCATAGGAGCATGTTCTAGGAATTTACATGTTTGTTTGATAATATGTAAATTACATGAAAATAAACAAAGATCCTGTTATATGTATTTCCTACAGTTTTCGCCCCACGGAGAAATAGAATTTTCTATTGAATTGGCACTGGGGACAGAGCCAGTGTCTAGGGCACCATATAGGATGGCTCTAGTAGAATTGAATGAACTAAAGGTTCAGTTACAAGAGTTACTGGACTTGGGGTTTATCATGCCCAGTTGATCACCATGGAGTGGGCCAGCCTTATTCGTGAAGAACAAAGATAGTTCTTTGAGGATGTGTATCGATTATAGAGAGCTGAACAAGATGACTATCAAGGACGTGTATCCACTGCCAAAGATCGATGATTTGTTTGATCACTTACAGGGCAACACTATATTTTCCAAGATTGATCTTCAATTTGGTTATCACTAGCTGAGGATCGAAGATGAGGACATTCTGAAGATAGCCTTTCATACCATGTGTAATGGCCTACTACCTTAAAGTCGCTACCATGTGATTTATAAATGTGCCATTAGCTCGCAAATCGAGGTTTTAAGTTAAAAGGTGTGATTAAATTGGAATAAAGACTAATTTGACAACATTGTATATAAAGATTTGGACATTCATTAAAATCATAAAAGTTATACATTTGGGATCCCAAAATAATGTTTGAAAAATGTTTTACAACTCAAAATATGAATACAGTCAACCTAAGCAACAAAGTAAATAATTACAACATATTTTTCCCAAAATAACCCTGGTCATGGCAGCCAGGTTGGCCGAACATGTACAGGCCGCTCCACACTCTCCAACTCATGGTTTGTCGACCTTTTCCTTGTCCTTACCTGCACCATAGAGCACCCGTGAGCTGAAGCCCAGGAAGAAAAATCAACACATACAAAGCATAACTCAATCCAATAATAAACAACATAAATAGTCAATAGACTAAACACATAGCGGCCTACACCGACCCAGGTGCTCTACCAGGCCCTGGGTTTGCGATCTTCACCGAGCAGGTGAATACAGCACCCTTGGAGGGTCTCGCCCTAGCGGCCTACACTCAGCGTGCTTAATGCTGATTTCAGCCATTGCTATACCTGACTCCTTGTTGTTCTCGCCCTTCGCCGTTCCCGACCTTCACCGTTTTCGGCCTTCGCCGTTCATTCATAAGCATGCATAACACAACATAGCATTCATAGATATTCACATATATATTAAACACGATTAAAAGGGCCATGCCTTAAAACATAAATAATAGGGACATGCCCTGCTCTACGGACACAAACAGTTTTCTTATCTGTGTCCCGAGCTGATAAGTTAATGTGATCCCGAGCATGATCCCCTAACCCGAGCTTTGATGTAAAAACCTAGTCACAATGCAATAATAAATAGATTTCCATCAATCTCTAATCAATTTAGAACTTTGGATTAAAATACTAGCCTTCAGGACCTCGAATCCTACTAAACCGGGTAGTAGGATCCTTCCCGAGCATTAACATTTGGGTTCCCGAGCCTAAAACCCTCAAATAGCCAAAAACTCCCATTTGAGCTACGGCCCATCCCTTAAGGGTTGTGGTGCGCTCAAGTCAGAGAGCATGGCTCTCTCTACTGAAGGACATGTGTCGCAGTGCACCATGCCTACGCCATAACACCTGGGCAAACTTCCGAGGCCCTCAGGCCTTAGTATTCAAGTGGGCCGCAGCGCCTAATGAATAGGGCCGCAGCTCAAGCCTCAAAACCCGGAAATCCCACCATTTCTCAGCATTTTCCCCCAAGCCTAACTCGCTAATTCACACCCCTAAACATCATTTAAACCTAGAATCAAGTCTAGAATCCTCATCCACACAGCCTAAGCATCACAACAATCCATGAATAATCTCATATCCTCACCAATCACTCAAAACCAAACTAAAATCACTCCCATGCAAACTTTCAGTTCTAGCAGAATTAAACAGAAAACTCAAGTTTAAACCCTTACCTTTGTGATATCTTCAACCTTGAGCTAATTCCCAAACACCTCAAGCCTCCAACCCTTCAATTCCTTAGCCTAAAGTCTTCAAAAATTCATCAAACTTCCAAGCACCTTGAGAGGGAGAGGGAGCCGAGAGAGAGAAAGTGAGATAAGCTAAGAGAGTTCTATTTTTGTTTTTCTTTTGGTTTCTAGAATTGTGTTGTGGCTAAGTCTAACCCCAGCTACCTAAGTCCCAAAATGCCTAAAATTCCCTTAAGTCTATCATAATCCTTTAGTGCCACCAAGGGAAAACCCGTCATTTTCCATATCCCGCTAAGTCCTCGAGTGTTCCTATAATTCCCCATTTAATCCCCGACACACTTAAACAAACATTAAATCACTACATGTTTTCCAGATAATCCCGAACACATATTATATACCTAAAATACCCCTAGGCTCCCCCCAAGCCGAGTACTCGACCTCATTGTGACCATTTAGCTATTTCGCTCCCTAAGACTGTCTCGGATTGCACATTACAAATATATCACCACAATCTCATGGTACCAATCACAACACACATATATATTACATTTATGCCCTCAATGAGCTAAAATTATGAATATGCCCCTAATAACCAAATTGGGCCCACATGCATGTTTAATTCACCTAAACATGCATTTCTAATCACATAATCATCTAATTCACATATTAACATAATTAAATCAATTATTTCCCTCCCAGCACGCTAATTAAGGCACTAAGCCTTATTAGTAAATTTCGAACGCTACACCAGGTATGGACATTATGAGTTTTTAGTCATGCCATTTGGATTGACTAACACCCGAACAACTTTTATGGACCTAATGAACATAGTGTTTAAGGATTACTTGGCCAGGTTTGTGATAGTCTTCATTGACACCATCCTGGTTTATTCTCAGGCAGAGGTAGAGCATGACCAGCACTTCCGGTTGGTATTGCAAAGATTGAGGGAGCAATATTGCATGCAAAGTTCCAGAAGTGTGAGCTTTGGTTACCTCGGGTGACGTTCCTCGGTCACATATTCAGTAGAGATGGAATTAAGGTGGATCTGACCAAGATTGAGGCAGTCAGGGATTGGCAATGGCCAAGGAGTGCTTCAAAGATTAGAAGTTTCCTTGGATTGGCAGGGTATTACTGGTTTTTTGTGGAAGGGTTCTTAAGGATTGTGACACCACTGATGGAGCTAACAGGCAAGAACCTGAAATTTGTATGGTCAGATAGGTGTGAGAACAACTTCCAGTAGTTGAAGCAATGACTGATCACTGCTCCGATTCTGAGTCTTCCTTCATATCAGGAGAAGTTTGTGGTCTACTGCAATGCATCGAAGCAAGGGTTAGGTTGTGTCCTTATGCAGGCTGGAAAGGTGATTGCCTATGCATCACGACAGTTAAAGGATTATGAACATCAGTACCCTACACTTGATTTGGAGTTGGCAGCAGTGGTCTTTGCATTAAAGGTATGGTGACACTATCTCTATGGGGAGAAGTGTGAGATATACACCAACAATAAGAGCATGAAGTACTTATTTACCCAGAGAGACCTAAATATGAGGCAGACGTGTTTGCTAGAGTTGGTGAAAGATTATGATTGTGAGATTCTTTACCACCTAGGGAAAGCCAACGTGGTGGTAGATGCCTTGAGTCGAAGAGGTCTATAACAACAATTTAGTTTGAAACAAATATCAAAGGAGTTGGCAAAAGAGTTGACTAGAGCAGGTATAGAGTTGGTGGTGGGCCAGTAGCTAACATCACCTTGTAGTCTACTCTTCTAGAGAGAATTAGCGAAGGACAGATGAATGCCCCTCAGTTGTTGAGGCACAGAGAGGATGTCCTAACTGGAGTGGCTAGGGGCTACACCATTTCAGAGATGAGTTTACTGAGATGCCCCGGGCGGATTTGTGTTTCGATGGACTCTGCTATCAGACGAGAGATTCTGGATGAATCTCATAACACATCGTACTCACTCCATCCATGCACCACGAATATGTATCAGGATTTGAAATTACTATATTGGTGGCCTAGGATGAAGAAAGATGTAATAGAATATGTGGCTAAGTGCCTAATGTGTCAGCAGGTGAAAGCTGAACACCAGAGACCAGCATGGCTATTACATCCTTTTGGTATCCCTGAGTGGAAATGAGAGGACACTACTATGGACTTCAAAGTGGGATCACCCAGGACCGTGGGTAAGTATGATTCAATATGGGTGATTGTGGATCGGTATTGCAGAGTCCAAGAACTTTACTTAGCTAGTTAGATAGTAGTATTATAGTAATTATAGTATTATCTTTATGACTGTGGATTTTTGGTTCAGACCGGGATTTATTTGGACACTCATAGTAGTACTTGTAGATTTTCTAAGTTTAATCTATAGTTTAAGAATATTAATTTTAACCTAAGGTTTGATTAATATGACTGAAATTGAGGATAATATTTATTATACTATAAGGTTTAGATAAGAACCAATGGGATTTTAGCACATGTTATGTATGTGTAACGCCCTACTACCTTAGAGCCGTTACTTAGTGAGTTTAAAATAGAAATTGTGCTTTTGACTGACTCTAAGTGGTTTCTAAAACCAAAAGTGTGGATAAATCAGAATTTAAGGCTGTGCTCTTTTAAAATGTTTAACTTCATTGATAACGTTAAGTATAAAACATCTGGGATCCCAAAATAAGGTTTACAAAATATTTACAACTCAAAAATAGATTTACACCAGGTTAACTATCAAAAGAATGGATTAATACAGCCATTTACAAAATGCCCCCAACCAAAGCAATCGGGCAGGCCGAACATGTACGCGCCGCCCCCACGCTCTCCATACTCATGGCCGGTTGACTGACTCCTTGCTTTTACCTAACACAAGGAGCACCCGTGAGCCGAAGCCTAGCAAGAAAACCCAAATAGTACATAACATATGCAAATCATATAGCTGACGTAATTCACTGATAAATAGGAAAACCATCATAATAAACAAGTACGGCCATGCCGCCTCAGAGGCCTTACCAAAGCCTGGGGTTTCGGTTCTCACCGCGAGGATAACTCATGTATCCCTTGGGTCCCAACCTGACTATAAGCATCCCATGTGCTGAGTGTTACTTTCGGCCCCACGGCCATACCCGGCCTACGCCGCACTCGGCCCTTGCTGTTCATTTCATTATAATCACACATATAGTACATTCGAAATAATCATTCACACACATCATGATTCATTTAAGGTTCAACATTTGCACATAATACAATCTAGGGCCATGCCCTGCAATCACACAGTGGGGCCATGCCCTAGTCTCGGGTGTTACGGTTTTCTTACCTTTAGATTCAGTAGCCTTGATCAACCTGACTCCTTGAGCACGATCTTACCCGAGCCCTAGCGCTTACCTAAGCAAAATCCACAAGTCAAAATCATCACCAATCCTCAAGTCAAAAACCTAGCCTCGGGACTAATCCCGAGCCCCCGGGAAGTCCTAGATCCCCAAAACAAAGTGGCGGAATCAAGCCCCGAACCCTAGGTCAAAATCCCTTCACAAAAACCCAAAAATCCCCTCTGTGAACAGTGTAGAGCTACAGTGCTCGAAAGAGGGCGCTGTAGCGCTACAAGCAGAACCACCCCACCAGAACAGGGGCTAGCGCTACAGCACCCCCTGACTAGCGCTGTAGCGCTAGTTGCAGCCAGACCAAACCCAAAATCGCATTTTGCAATTTTCTTCTCCCATTTCAACACCAATCTTGCCCAAACCTTTTCCAAACCCAAAAACACACACAACCACACCTCACACTCATCCCAAGCACCCCATGAACTCAATCCCAAGCTCAAGCAACCCACAACTCAAAATCTAACACAATGAACCCAAAAACCAGAAAATCACTCAAACAACAAGGATAGGGTCTTAGAAATCATACCGTGGGTGGAATTTCGACCTTGAATCGAACCCTAGACCTCCTTGGCTTGCACCTTCACAACCTTGACCTGTTTTCCCCAAAAACCCCATCCATTTAGCTCAAAACACAACTCAAAACCAGTCAAGCCCTAAAACAGAAAATCCCCAAGAACTTACCTCAAATTCAAATGTGATCTTGCTAACCCCTTGCCAATCCTCAAGCCTAGCTTAGGATCCTTGATGCTCGGCCTACCCTAGCTCTCCACTGAGCTTTACTCCAAGAAAAATGAAGGAATTAGGTTGGGAGAGCCACAAACCGTTCTTGGACAAAACCCTTCAGCTTTCCCTCTCTTTTCTTTTCTCTTCTTTCTTTCTTTCTTTCTTTCTTTTCAGCCTATAACTTTTCTCTACTAAATCCACTAAGTATAAAGCCCTTCTTTAATTTATCTCTTACAAGCCTAATGACCAAAATGCCCTCCCTTACTAATTCTAAACCTTTATGTCCATAAAGGGGCATTTTAGTCATATTACCCAAATTCCCACTAATTCCTCAAGTGTTCCTAATAATTCCCGCTTGCTACCCAATACCTGATTAATCATCAAATATATTCCCAAATTCTCAATTAAACTCCCCAGGCTTAACCCAAGTCGGGTACAGGTTCCCGCTTTGACTTTCCGCTAACCCGCTCATTCTAGGATCGTCTCGAGTCATAGGTCACAGGTATCAACATAGTCATGCCCAACATGGCCAAATTACAAATATGCTCAATCAGGTCTACATGCATACTAATTCACATAGTCATGCATCACAATTAATCAAATAGTCATATAACGTGCATTAAATCATAATCATGCATTAAATTCATAAAAGTCACACACAGAATCCCATTATGCCCTCCAGGCACACTACTCCAGGCCCTTAAGCCTTAATAGCGAATTTGGGGTCGTTACAACTATCCCCTCCTCATGAAAATTTCGTCCTCGAAATTTACCTGAACAACTCGGGATACCGCTCCCGCATATCCGACTCCAGTTCCCATGTCGCCTCTTCGACCTTGCTATTCCTCCACAATATTTTAACCAAGGCGATGGTCTTGCTCCTCAAGACTTTGTCCTTTTTATCGAGGATCTGAACAGGCTTTTCTTCGTACGAAAAATCCCGATCCAACTCCAAGTTCTCATAGCTCAACACATGAGTAGTGTCTGAAACATACTTCCGAAGCATGGATACATGAAACACGTCATGAACCCCTGATAGAGCTGGAGGCATTGCTAACCTGTAAGCCACCTCCCCAACTCGTTCTAGAACCTCAAATGGACCAACAAACCTGGGACTCAGCTTGCCCCGAACGCCAAATCGTTTTACTCCTCTCAGGGGTGAAACCCTGAGGAATACATGATCACCAACCTGAAATTCCACGCTCCTGCGTTTCTGATCTGAATAACTCTTCTGGCGACTTTGGGAGGCGAGCATACGAGCTCTAATTTTCTCAAGTGCCTCATTGGTCCTCTGAACCATCTCAGGACCTAAATACCTTCTCTCACCTGCCTCATCCCAGTGATTCGGTGATCTGCACTTTCTTCCATACAGCATCTCATACGGAGCCACTCCGATAGTCGCCTGATAACTATTATTGTACGAGAACTCAATCAGAGGGAGATACCTACTCCAAGATCCCTCAAAATCCAACACACAAGCTCGTAACATGTCCTCCAGTATCTGAATGGTCCTCTCAGACTGTCCATCCGTCTGAGGATGATAAGCGGTACTAAACCGAAGCTGTGTGCCCATTGCCTCATGTAGGCTCTTCCAAAACATGGAAGTGAAAGTGGGGTCTCTGTCGGATACTATCGACCTCGGAGCCCCATGAAGTCGAACAATCTCCTTTACATAAAGCTTTGCATACTGCTCCACAGTATAAGTCGTCTTCACAGGTAAGAAGTGGGCGGACTTCGTATACCTGTCCACAATCACCCACACCGAGTCATGCTGACCCACGGTCTTTGGCAATCCAACCACAAAGTCCATGGCAATATCTTCCCATTTCCACTCGGGAATCCCTAGAGGCTATAATAATCCTGCTGGCCTCTGATGTTCCGCCTTAATCTGCTGACAGGTTAAGCATCTAGCCACATAGTCCACCACGTCCCTCTTCATGCCTGACCACCAATACAAAACCTTCAGGTCATGGTACATCTTCGTAGAGCCTGGGTGCAAAGAGTAGGGAGTGGTATGAGACTCGTCCAGAATCTCTCGCCGAATGTCTGGATCAATCGGAACGCAAATCCGTCCTTTGTACTTCAACAAACCCATCTCAGAAATAGAGAAGTCCTTAGCTGCTCCAGTTAGGACATTCTCTCTACGTTCAACTAACTGGGGGTCCCTTCCCTGTGCTTCCTTAATCCTCTCGAGGAGCGTTGACTGGAGAGTAATGTTGGCCAACCTACCAACCACTAGCTCTATACCTGCTCTGGTCATCTCTCCAGCTAATCTGTCAGATATCTGCCTCGAACTATACAGCTGTCCTGGGCCCCTCCGGCTCAATGCATCAGCCACTACATTAGCCTTCCCAGGATGGTACAGGATATCACAATCGTAATCCTTTACTAGCTCTAGCCACCGTCTCTGGCGCATATTCAAGTCCTTCTGGGTAAAGAAATACTTTAGACTTTTGTGATCAGTGTATATCTCGCATCTCTCTCCATACAGATAGTGTCTCCAAACTTTAAGTGCGAATACCACTGCAGCTAACTCCAGGTTGTGTGTGGGATATCTCTGCTCGTACTCCTTTAGTTGCCTTGATGCGTACGCTATCACCTTCCCAGCCTGCATCAACACGCATCCCAGACCCTGTCTGGAAGCGTCACAGTAGACCACAAACTTCTCATCATCTGTTGGCAGGCTCAGCACTGGTGCAGTAATCAACCGCCGCTTCAGCTCTTTAAAGCTATTCTCACATCGATTTGTCCACACATACTTGGTCTTCTTCCTTGTCAGTTCTGTCAACGGAGTAGCAATTCTGGAGAACCCCTCTACAAACCGCCGGTAGTAACCTGCTAGTCCAAGGAAACTTCTAACTTCAGGAACACTGCTGGGTCTAGGCCAATCTCTCACTGCTTCCGTCTTGCTTGGGTCGACCAGTAACCCATCCTTACTAATAATATGGCCTAGAAATGAAACTTGCGATAACCAGAACTCGCACTTGCTAAACTTAGCATATAGCTTATGCTCTCTTAACCGCTGCAACACTAGGCGCAGATGATGCTCATGCTCTGTCTCTGACTGGGAGTATACTAGGATATCATCAATAAACACAATCACGAACTTATCCAGGTAATCCTTGAAAATTTTGTTCATCAAATCCATAAATGCCGCCGGGGCATTGGTTAACCCAAAGGACATAACCAAAAATTCATAATGCCCATACCGCGTCCAAAAAGCAGTCTTTGGTACGTCCTCCTCTTTGATCCTCAACTAATAGTAGCCTGATCGGAGATCAATCTTCGAAAACACTGTACTCCCTTGAAGCTGATCAAATAAATCGTCGATCCTAGGCAATGGATACTTGTTCTTGATGGTCAGCTTATTCAACTCCCTGTAGTCTATGCACATCTGGAGCGATCCATCCTTTTTCTTAACAAATAATACTGGAGCACCCCACGGCGAGAAACTTGGTCTGACAAACCCCAAATCAAGTAGTTCCTGCAACTGAATCTTCAATTCCTTTAATTCTGCCGGAGCCATTCTGTAAGGTGCCTTGGATACTGGCTCTGCTCCCGGAGCTAACTCTATGCCGAACTCAATCTCCCGCTGCGGCGGCAATCCCGGCAGATCTGATGGAAACAAGTCTGGAAACTCACAGACCACTCTAGTTTCATTTGGTCCCACTGTCGCCACCTTGGAGGAATCTACTATACTCGCTAGGAATCCTATGCAACCCTCCTGCATCAGGTCTCTAGCCTTTAGTGCTGAGATCAGAGGCACCCGTGGTCCATTCACCGTCCCCACAAACACAAAGGGTGCCTCGCCTTCCGGTTCAAAGGTCACCATTCGTCGCCTACAATCAATTGTTGCTCCATACCACGTCAACCAATCCATTCCTAGTATTATATCAAAATCGTCCATATTTAGCTCAATCAGGTCAACAAACAATTCTCTACCGTCTACTACTACTGGTAATGCTCTAACCCACCTCCTAGAGACTACCAGTTCTCCTGTAGGCAATATAGTCTGAAAACCTCTAACATACAAAATACTAGGTCTACACAGCTGATCAATCACCCTAGCAGAAACAAATGAGTGCGTAGCACCAGAATCAATCAATGCAGTAAACAAGGATCCAGCGCTAAAAATCTAACCTGTGACCACTGATGGACTGGCCTCTGTCTCAGTCTGAGTCAAGGTGAAAACCCTAGCAGGAGCGAGGTTGTCACCCTGCCTTGGCTCCTCCTTCTTAGCCTGTGGGCAATCTTTCTTGAAGTGACTGGTGCTTCCACAAACAAAGCATGCCTTGGACCGGCACTCGCCCTGATGTCGTCGCCTGCATCGAGGACACAATGGAGAGCCCCTCCAGTTGTCATTTCCGCCCTGGCGGCCACCCACAGAACCGCGAACCCTCCTGTCAGAACCATAGGGAGTAAATGAGTCTAGTACTCTCCTCTTCTGCTCACTGGGGCCGCTGCCCCGACTAGGCCCAGAAGAAGAAGGCACTACCCTCCTGGTATCGCGCCTAGCAGCGCTATCTTTCCAGATCTGATCCTCAGCCCTCTCAGCAGTGAGGGCTTTGTCTACCACTTGCGCATAGGTAGTCTCTGGAGCCATTGTAATACTCACGTCACGGGCGATCATTACATTTAATCCCCGTATAAACTTGTCCCTTCTGGCCGCATCAGTCGGCACTAGCTCTGGCGCAAACTTCGCCAATCTGTCAAATACCAGGGCGTACTCAGTGACAGATAACCTGCCCTGAGTCAGGTTGTTGAACTCATCCGCCTTCGCAGCTCAAACGGCTACGCTGTAGTATTTCTCATTAAAAACTCTCTTGAATTCTTCCCAAGTCATAGTTACAGTATCCCTTCGCTGCCCTACTACCTCCCACCATATTCGTGCATCATTTTTAAGCATATAACTGGCACAATCAACCCTATCCCTTCCTTCAATCCTCATGAAGTCCAGGATCACAGACATTGTACTCATCCACTGCTCAGCCTGCAGTGGGTCTGCTCCGCCCTCAAAGGTAGAAGGTTGTTGTTTTCTAAATCTTTCATACAGGGGTTCCAACCTGTTCTCAGTCACAGGTTGAACTGGAGCTGGTACCACACTCGGCGGTGGTGGTAACCCAGTGGCTGGTGGAGGAGCTGGTTGCCTCAACTGACTAAGCTCTTCCTCTGTTTTCTTCAACCTAGCCTCCATCTCGGCTAAAATCTGCTGCCATTTCTGAGGAGCAGGTGGAGGGTCCTGCCCCTGGTTATCATCCTCGGCCTGAATGCCGCGGATTCTCGATGATTGGCGAGGCATTAGAACTAAATGCCTGCAATCAGTGACACCGCTCATTAGGCATGATAACAAGGTCTAATTTCAACCTCTCAATCTCAACAACAACCATGATCAATCGACCAAAATGACATGCAAATATCATACAGCATACAACGGGCCTTGCCCTTGCATCATGCATATGTTATTACAATCATCATGCTCATAACAATCTAGGCCAGCACACAAAGCATTAAACACATATTCATGAATATATCAATCTACCATACCAATCAACCCTGAGTCGAGCTTTTCAATGGCAGCGTGCGTACATGTTCGGTCAATCTCCAGAACCAATAAACCTTGGCTCGCTCTGATACCAAGTTGTAACGCCCTACTACCTTAGAGCCGTTACTTAGTGAGTTTAAAATAGAAATCATGCTTTTGACTGACTCTAAGTGGTTTCTAAAACCAAAAGTGTGGATAAATCAGAATTTAAGGCTGTGCTCTTTTAAAATGTTTAACTTCATTGATAACGTTAAGTATAAAACATCTGGGATCCCAAAATAAGGTTTACAAAATATTTACAACTCAAAAATAGATTTACACCAGGTTAACTATAAAAAGAATGGATTAATACAGCCATTTACAAAATGCCCCCAACCAAAGCAGTCGGGCAGGCCGAACATGTACGCCCCGCCCCCACGCTCTCCATACTCATGGCCGGTTGACTGACTCCTTGCTTTTACCTGCCACACGGAGCACCCGTGAGCCGAAGCCCAGCAAGAAAACCCAAATAGTACATAACATATGCAAATCATATAGCTGACGTAATTCACTGATAAATAGGAAAACCATCATAATAAACAAGTACGGCCATGCCGCCCCAGAGGCCTTACCAAAGCCTGGGGTTTCGGTTCTCACCGCGAGGATAACTCATGTATCCCTTGGGTCCCACCCTGACTATAAGCATCCCATGTGCTGAGTGTTACTTTCGGCCCCACGACCGTACCCGGCCTACGCCGCACTCGGCTCTTGCCATTCATTTCATTATAATCACACATATAGTACATTCGAAATAATCATTCACACACATCATGATTCATTTAAGGTTCAACATTTGCACATAATACAATCTAGGGCCATGCCCTGCAATCACACAGTGGGGCCATGCCCTAGTCTCGGGTGTTACGGTTTTCTTACCTTTGGATTCAGTAGCCTTGATCAACCTGACTCCTTGAGCACAATCTTACCCGAGCCCTAGCGCTTACCTAAGCAAAATCCACAAGTCAAAATCATCACCAATCCTCAAGTCAAAAACCTAGCCTCGGGACTAATCCCGAGCCCCCGGGAAGTCCTAGATCCCCAAAACAAAGTGGCGGAATCAAGCCCCGAACCCTAGGTCAAAATCCCTTCACAAAAACCCAAAAATCCCCTCTGTGAACAGTGTAGAGCTACAGCGCTCGAAAGAGGGCGCTGTAGCGCTACAAGCAGAACCACCCCACCAGAACAGGGGCTAGCGCTACAGCGCCCCCTGACTAGCGCTGTAGCGCTAGTTGCAGCCAGACCAAACCCAAAATCGCATTTTGCAATTTTCTTCTCCCATTTCAACACCAATCTTGCCCAAACCTTTTCCAAACCCAAAAACACACACAACCACACCTCACACTCATCCCAAGCACCCCATGAACTCAATCCCAAGCTCAAGCAACCCACAACTCAAAATCTAACACAATGAACCCAAAAACCAGAAAATCACTCAAACAACAAGGATAGGGTCTTAGAAATCATACCGTGGGTGGAATTTCGACCTTGAATCGAACCCTAAACCTCCTTGTCTTGCACCTTCACAACCTTGACCTGTTTTCCCCAAAAACCCCATCCATTTAGCTCAAAACACAACTCAAAACCAGTCAAGCCCTAAAACAGAAAATCCCCAAGAACTTACCTCAAATTCAAATGTGATCTTGCTAACCCCTTGCCAATCCTCAAGCCTAGCTTAGGATCCTTGATGCTCGGCCTACCCTAGCTCTCCACTGAGCTTTACTCCAAGAAAAATGAAGGAATTAGGTTGGGAGAGCAACAAACCGTTCTTGGACAAAACCCTTCAGCTTTCCCTCTCTTTTCTTTTCTCTTCTTTCTTTCTTTCTTTCTTTCTTTTCAGCCTATAACTTTTCTCTACTAAATCCACTAAGTATAAAGCCCTTCTTTAATTTATCTCTTACAAGCCTAATGACCAAAATGCCCTCCCTTACTAATTCTAAACCTTTATGTCCATAAAGGGGCATTTTAGTCATATTACCTAAATTCCCACTAATTCCTCAAGTGTTCCTAATAATTCCCGCTTGCTACCCAATACCTGATTAATCATCAAATATATTCCCAAATTCTCAATTATACTCCCCAGGCTTAACCCAAGCCGGGTACAGGTTCCCGCTTTGACTTTCCGCTAACCCGCTCATTCTAGGATCGTCTCGAGTCATAGGTCACAGGTATCAACATAGTCATGCCCAACATGGCCAAATTACAAATATGCTCAATCAGGTCTACATGCATACTAATTCACATAGTCATGCATCACAATTAATCAAATAGTCATATAACGTGCATTAAATCATAATCATGCATTAAATTCATAAAAGTCACACACAGAATCCCATTATGCCCTCCAGGCACACTACTCCAGGCCCTTAAGCCTTAATAGCGAATTTGGGGTCGTTACTGTATGGGTTATTAATGATTAAGTATTTTGAGGATTAAATTTATTAAGGGTAAAATTTGAATACTCTAAGGTCAGTCAGCAGCTTTGAAAACGTTTAAGAGCTTAGTCAAGGTTGTTTACTCAATTCAAATTAAGCTAAAAATGTGTAATTTCGTGTTTAAATAATCAGCGTATGCCGATATATCGCAGCACGTAGATACGGAAAATACGAAACGATGCATGTTTGCCTCGGGCATAATGGTCCAGGCAATATATCGCCTATAGGGGGCGATATATCGCCTCCTTCAGCATATTTTGAATGTTTTCAAAATCGTTTGCCATTCAAACCTTCGACCTCTTGATAAGTCTAGCACCTTTATGAACGATTCTTCAGCCTCTGCTGAACGATAATTCAAATTATTTTCACTTAAAAAGCCATTATTTTTATTCAAGTTAAATTAAGATCCTTTCATTCCTAAACTCTATAAATAGGACCTAGTACCCAGCCATTATTCATCTTTTACTCTAAGTTCAGAGGCTGCAAGTTGCTAGGTGAGTGTGAGAGTGTAAACACTTGGGTGGGGAAATCATAAGCTTGATCATCATAAGCTTATCAAACACTTGGGGAAGTAAGATTTTATAGTATTTCGGTTCAAGGTTTAGATTGGTCTTACAAGTCTTCAAGGTATTTCCACACCTTAGTTCATTGGCATTATTTTATTTTAAGTTCTCATAGTCTTCTACTTAGCCTTCTAACCTTAATCTTTATTTTGGTTAGGAAATCTAAGAACTTGCACATAAGTTTTTGGTAAGTATTTTCTCAATGGTCTAGTCCTTCCATTCCTTTCATTTCTCTTCTTCACTATACTCACTCTTTTTCAAATGGTTCTTAGGAGTGTTCCAAAGTCCCAACTATGTCCTCTTATCCCGGTATTTTTTGTAAGGAAAATAGGATAGAATTTATATGTTATATGTTTGTATGTGTTATCTTATGATTCTTATGTTATGCAATATGTTATGATATGTATGTTTGTAGGATTGGGCATATGACCCATATGACTAACAAGCCCCAAATAGATTATGGGCATATGACCTCTTAGCTAGTAGGACCCCACTAATCTAATGGGCATATGACTTGTTTAGTCTATGGGGCCCCAAGTAATAATGGCCATTATAGTATGTGTAAGATATAAGTGTTATGTTATGTTTTTATGTTTCTTACGAAATTTATGTATATGAACTATGTGTTAGATTTTCCTTGCTGGGCATTAGGCTCATTCCTTTTTGTTTATATGTGCAGGAAAATAGTCTTAGTGACGGGAAAGGTTCTTGGAAGCTTGGAGAATGTGTATTGAGGCGAAATGGATTCAAGAGCCGAGCGTTTCGATTCGAGGATGTAGTTTTGTTTTTATGGTTTTTACATGTATTTTTCCGCACTTGTTATGTAATCCCTTTTTATTTTAAATTATGTTTTGTTTTGTTTTTAAAACAATGGGATCCCATATCTTAACCTAAATTTTATGTAAGTTTAACTCTTATTTTTACAAGTTTCTTAATAAAGTTATGGTATTTTCACTTGTAAGTTTTATTAAAGATTAGTATGTATAGTTTTCGTTAATGGTCCAAAAGTCTAGAGTAGTTGGGTCATTACAGGTATACCAAATCAACAAATTTCTTGCCAGTGAGGATGAACTTTACAAGGGATCAGTACGATGATCTCTATGTAAAGGAGATAGTATGCCTTCATGGGACTCTTAAGTCCATTGTGTCAGATCGAGACCCCATCTTTAATTCCAAGTTTTGGGGAAGTCTATAGAAGGTTATGGGTACACAATTGAAGTTTAGTACCGCTAATCATCCTCAGACAGATGGACAATCTGAGAGGATGATACATGTATTAGAGGACATGCTACGAGCATGTGTGCTGGACTTTGAAGGGTCATGGATTAAGTACTTTCCATTGATTGAGTTTTCCTACAACAACTGCTACTAGTTGACTATTGGAGTGGCTCCTTATGAGATGTTGTATGGTAGGAAATGCAGATCACCCATCCATTGGGATGACATGGGTGAGAGGAAATATCTAGGTCCTAAAGCAGTTTAGAGGACCAATGAGGCTATTGAGAAGATTAAAGATCGGATGCTCGCTTCTCAGGTTAGACAGAAGAGCTACACATATCCCAAGAGTAGAGACATAGAGTTCTAGGTCAGGACTATGTTTTCCTCTGTGTTTCATCATTGAGAGGGGTGAAGTGGTTTGGGAAGAAGGGCAAGCTGAGCCCTAGGTTCGTGGGACCTTTTGAGATCTTGGAGAGGATTGGTCAGGTAGCCTATAGATTGGCTTTACCCCCATCGCTGTCAGGGGTTCATAACGTATTCCATATTTCGATGCTTCAGAAATATGTGTCAGATGTTACTCATGTGTTGAGTTATGAGGATCTAGAGTTACAGACAGACTTATCCTTTGAAGAATGACCAGTTCAGCTCTTGGATATGAAGTACAAAGTATTGAGTAATAAAATCATACCTTTGTTTAAGGTATTATGGAGGAACAACAAGGTCTAGGAAGCGACTTGAGAATCGGAGTCAGACATGCGGGATTAGTATCCCGAGCTGTTCAGGTAAATTTCAAAATTTCTATAAGGAGAGGATAGTTGTAACGTCCCAAAATTCCTAATAAGGCTTAGTGCCTTGATTAGCGAGCCAGAAGGGCATTATTGGAATATTATGTGTTTATATGTGAATTAGTTGAATATTTATGTGATTATATGAATTGCATGGGTTATATTACTATATGATTGATTATGCATGTTTAAATGTATTAAATGTGTGAAATAGGCCCTCTTTTATTGAAAGGGATATATATATATGTAATTTTGATCTGTTGAGGGTATAATTATGATTATATGATATTATATGATTAAGACGACATTATTATGTGGATATATTTGAGATATTCACTCCTTTTGAGCAAGATAGTGGTTTAGTCACAACGAGGGATTTATACCCGGCTCGGGGTGAGCCAAGGGGTATTTCGATAATTCAGTGAGTTACCAAGACTCATTGGAGTATGAGTCGTATTTTGGGGAAAATAGTGATATTTCGAGTTTAGCAGAATTATCTGGAAATTTTGAGCAATGCAGGATTAGAAAGTCAAATGAAAATTTTCCCTTGAAGGGCTTTGAGAAGATTTAAAGAGAGTGAAGGCATTATGGTCATTTGGACTATGTGATTCTCTTAATTAGCTGAAGCATATCAGCTTTGATTTAAAAAAAAAAAAAAAACAGGACACACACACACACACTCTCTCTCGCTTTCTCTTACTCTCCCTCACTAAGTGATTGAATTTTTGGAGAACTCTTGATCCTTGAGTTTTGAGGCACGTGTTGGTGGGATTGGAAGCTTATGAGCTTAGGAAACATAGCTGGATACGAATTCTATCAGAGGTAATTCAACTATCTGAGTTTTAGTTTTGGTTTTTTTTATGTTTTGAAGTTTTATTGAGATTCTAAGTTTAAGGGGGGTTTGATTGAGTGTCAAGGTTGGTTTTGATATTTCTAACATGTTGAGACCATTATTATGGTCAAAATTTGTTTAAATCATGTTTTGGGATGATTTTGGATAGGTTTGCGATTCTTAAAATCGCTGGTTTTCTGGGTTCGGAGGTCATGCTGCGGCGCTGTTCTTGGAGCGCTGCGACCCTCATGAACTCAGAGGGGAAAGGAGGTGCCTCGAACTACCTTGGTGCCGCAGCACCAGGCAGATTGCGTTGTGGCGGGTGCCCTATAGTTTGGGGCTCGGGGCTCTCTAACTTGTTGCGCTGCAACCCTTAGTGGGGGGCGTCGGGACTCTAATTGGGGAAAATTTTGAAATTTGGTTTTGGGTTATGGGAACCCAAACCTAAGACCTCAGGAATGATTCTACTACCCGAGTTAGTAGAATTCAGGGCCCCGGAGGCTAGGACTCGGTCCAAAAGCCTTTTTTAGTTCGTTTGTTGATATTTATTCCTTTTTATGGTTGTGACTAGGGTGAACCGTTAGGCTCAGGAGGAAAGGACCATACTCGGGGTCTTCACATGTTATTCACTCGGGAGATGAGGTAAGAAAATTGCACCCAGTCTGTGTTTAGGGCTTGGCCCGGTTGTAGAACATGGTTATAACCATGCTTAGAATGTTTTATTAAACATGTTGATTGCGTTGTGCTTACCTGTCTTAAGTAATGACTGCTTATCTGTTATATCTAATTGAAAGGCTCGGCTTATAAGTCGAGAGTTTATTGATTATATTCGACTGAAAAGCTTGGCTTATAAGTCAAGGATCTATCTATTGTATCTGATTAAAAGCTCAACAAATCAGTTGAGGGTATATTTGGTTAAAAATGCTCGGCTTATAAGTTGAGGGTTTAAAAGGCTCAGCTTATAAGTTGAGGGTTTAAGAGACTCGGTTTACAAGTTGAGGGTTTAAAAGGCTCGGTTTATCAATCGAAGGTTTAAAGGCTCATCTTATGAGTCGAGGGCGGCCAATATGGTTAAGCTAACCCAGAAGTGAGATATACACTTGAACGACCATATGGCTGCCTAAAATAAAAAATGCCAGGTACGCTTGGGCAACTCTAAGGCTGGTTATACAGGGATTTGGGAAATGGGCCTTGGTGTGGCTCTATAGTCACTTATCTAGATTTAATGCATGCACGAGTAGGTTTATTACTACTAGGTATGAAAATTATGATTCTATGATCTGATTATTTACTGCTTATGAGTATGATTATATTTTCTTGCTGAGCCTCGGTTCACGGGTGCTACATGGTGCAGGTAAAGGAAAAGAAAAGTTATACCAACCATGAGTTGGAGAGCTTCAGAGGCAGGGTGTACATATGCGGCCTACTCGACCGCCATGATCAAGGGTATCAGCTAGAACTAGGGTTGGACCCTGATTTTGCTACTTAGGTCGACTTTTGTATCATTTTGAGTCTGTAACAGTTTTAAACTCTGTTGGAATCCCATGTATCGAACTTAAACTCTTTTAAAGAAATGGTTGACTTTTGACCAAAGTTTTTATTACCTAAACCTTGTGTTGGTTTCAATTACACGTTTTAAGTCCAAATGATTCGTTTAACAAGTTAAGCACTATTTTAATTACACAGTGTAACGGTCCTAGATTAGGAGGACGCTATAATATATATATCCACATTAGTAATCTGAATTTCGATCACTTGCATCTCGTATAATTAATAAACCACACTAGTAACCATTCATTAAAGATTATTTACTTTAATATATTACTGACTATATATGATCTTAATTCTCTCATACTAATTCGAGATCATATTCTCATGAATGAATAAGGAATTTTCTTGATATTATTATATAATTATTTCAAACAATAATTATAACATTCAAATATAATAAAATTATACTTTTATTTAAATCAATAAAATGTCTTTACATGCTTTTAGGGCATTAATCTTAACACTTTGATCGTTAACTGATAATTGTTGTTGTAGGAAAACTCAATCAAGGGAAGATATTCACTCCAAGATCCCTCAAAATCCAATACACATGCCCAAAGCATGTCCTCCAGTATCTAAATCGTCCTCTCAGATTGCCAATCTGCCTGAGGATGATAAACTGTGTTGAACTTCAACTGGGTACCCATAGCCTTCTGCATGCCTCCCCATATCTTGGAAGTAAAAGTGGGATCCCGATATGACACTATAGACTTTGGTTCCCCATGGAGATGTGCAATCTCTCTCACATACAGTTTAGCGTACTGATCCGCAGTGAAATTTGTCCTCACAGGTAAGAAGTGGGCTAACTTGATGTATCGATCCACGATCACCCATACTAAATCGTGCTGACCCACTGTCCGAGGAAATCCAACTTCAAGATCCATGGTGATGTCTTCCCATTTCCATTTAGGGAAACCCAAACGCTGTAGTAACCCCACTGGTCTCTGATGTTCTGCCTTTACCTGCTGACAAGTCAGGCACCTAGCTAAATACTCAACCACATCTCTCTTCATTCCTGGCCACCAATAAAGCTATTTCAGATCCTCATACATCTTCATGGTGCTGGATGTAGTGAGTATGGGGTATGAGACTTATTCAGAATTTCCCACCTGATATATCATCCATCATAACACATATTCGATCCTTGTACCTCAACATACCTTTCTCAATGATGATAAAGCCCTTAGCTACTCCAGCTAGGAAATCCTCTCGATGCTTCACTAATTGAGAATCACTCCTCTGAGCCTCTTTTATCCTTTCAAGAAGTGTAGACAATAGAGTAATGTTGGCCAACTGACCCACCACATGCTCTATCCCCGCTCTGGTCATTACCTCTTCCAACTTCGCTGATATCTTCTTTAAACCAAATAGTTGTCTCGGACCTCTCCGACTCAAAGCATATGCCACCACGTTGGCTTTCCCTGGATGGTAAATAATTTCACAGTTATAATTATAACGCCCCACGTCACTATGGCTGTTTCCTGGAATGACGACTGGCCCTACAAACCAACACGAGTCTTTCCAACGTGCTTTGTCCTCACTCGCACGCTTTCTGGGAAAACTTCCCAGGAGGTCACCAATCTTGAGATTACTCTAGGTCAAGCACGCTTAACTTTGGAGTTCTCAAGTGATGGGCTACCGAAAAGAAGATGCATCTTGTTGATATAGGAAGTACCCATCAATCCATTTAAGCCCTCTTCAACTGTGTAGTCCCATACCTACACAGTCTTAAAATCATCACACTTGACCTTCCCCAGGCGGTGTGAGATTGCACAGCTTTACCCAGTCTTTCCCCTTACGGATCACAAGATTCTGACTGTCACAATCACCCCCTCTTACAGGCCTGACATCCCCATCGGCCACACTTCCGACTGGGTCAAGGTTCTGATACCATTTGTAACACCCCACATCACTATGGCTACTTCCTGGAATGATGACTGGCCCTACAAACCAACACGAGTCTTTCCAACGTGCTTTGTCCTCACTCGCACGCTTCCTAGGAAAACTTCCCAAGAGGTCACCCATCTTGAGATTACTCCAGGTCAAGCACGCTTAACTTTGGAGTTCTTAAGTGATGGGCTACTGAAAAGAAGATGCATCTTGTTGATATAGGTAGTACCCATCAATCCATTTAAGCCCTCTTCAACTATGTAGTCCCATACCTATACAGTCTTAGAATCATCACACTTGACCTTCCCCAGGTGGTGTAGCATTGCACAGCTTTACTCGGTCTTTCCCCTTACAGATCACGGCATTCTGACTGTCACAATCACCCCCTCTTACGGGCCCGACATCCCCGTCAGCCACACTTCCGGCTGCGTCAAGGCTTTGATACCATTTGTAACACCCCACGTCACTATGGCTACTTCCTGGAATGACGACTGGCCCTACAAACCAACACGAGTCTTTCCAGTGTGCTTTGTCCTCACTCGCACGCTTCCTGGGAAAACTTCCCAAGAGGTCACCCATATTGAGATTACTCCAGGTCAAGCACGCTTAACTTTGGAGTTCTCAAGTGATGGGCTACCGAAAAGAAGATGCATCTTGTTGATATAGGTAGTACCCATCAATCCATTTAAGCCATCTTCAATTGTGTTGTCCCATACCTACACAGTCTTAGAATCATCACACTTGACCTTCCCCAGGCGGTGTGGGATTGCACAGCTTTACCCGGTCTTTCCCCTTACGAATCATGGGATTCTGACTGTCACAATAATCCTTTACCAACTCCAACCAACGTCTCTATCTCATGGTTAGGTCCTTTTGTGTGAAAAAGTACTTCAAACTCTTATGATTAGTGTATATCTTGAACTTTTCCCCATAAAGATAATGCCACCACACTTTCAGTGCGAATACCATTGCTGCCAACTCTAGGTCATGAGTAGGGTATCGCTGCTCATACTCCTTCAATTGTCTTGAGGCTTAGGTAATTACCTTACCAGCCTGCATCAGAACACAGCCTAACCCCTGCCTTGACACATCACAATAAACCACAAACTTCTCTTGATCCGAAGGAAGACTAAGCACAAGAGCAGTAATCAACCCCTGTTTCAACTTTTGGAAGTTGTTCTCACACTTGTCAGACCAAACAAACTTCAAATTCTTGCAATCCTTGAGAACCCTACCATAAAACGCCAATAGTATCCCACCAAACCAAGGACACTTCTAATCTCTGAAGCACCCCTTGGCCTTGGCCAATCTTTCACTGCCTCTAACTTGGTGAGATCCACCATAATCCCGTCCTTACTAACAATATGACCAAGAAATGTCACTTGATGTAACCAGAGCTCGCACTTCTTGAACTTGGCATATAACGATGTTTCCTCAACCTCTATAATACCAAACAAAGTTGTTGCTCGTGTGTTGTCTCTGATTGGGAGTAGATCAGAATGCCATCGATGAACATAATCACAAACCTATTCAGATAGTCCTTGAACACCCTATTCATCAGATCCATGAATGTTGTCGAGGCATTGGCCAGCCCAAAAGACATAACCAAAACCTCATAATGCACATACCTCGTGCGAAAGGCTATCTTCAGACTATCCTCCTATTTGATCCCCAGCTGGTGATAACCAGCTCGAAGATAAATCTTCGAGAACACTATCTTACCCTACAACTAATCATAAAAGTCATCAATCCTTGGCAATGGATACTTGTTCTTAATAGTCAGCTTGTTCAATTCCATGTAGTTAATACATATCCTCCACGTCTCATCCTTCTTCTTAACAAATAACATTGGCACACCCCACGGTGAGAAGCTGGGTCTTATGAACCCCAAGTTGAACCTTCAATTATTTTAATTCTGCCAGATCCATTCTGTACGATGCCCTAGATATTGGTTCTGTTCCTGCTGCCAACTCAATAACAAACTCAATCTCCCGGTGCAGCGACAATCCGGTAGATCCTTTGGAAACACGTCTAAAAACTCCCAGACTAATATAGTATTTTTTGGTCCAACTGGTACAACGTATCCACCACACTAGCGAGGATCCTATGCAACCTCCTTGCAATAGATCTCTAGCCTTCAGTGTTGAGATCATAAGAACACGGGACCCATTCACAGTACCCATAAACACAAACAATTCCTCTCCCGCCTGCTCAAAAGTCACCATCCTCCTTTTGCAATCTATGGTTGCTCTATACTTAACCATCCAATCCATACCTAAGATCATATCAAAATCCTCCATCGCCAATTCAATCAAATCTACAGACAGCTCCTAGAGACTACCAATTCCCTAGTAGGCAATAACGTCCCAAACCCCCAAAGTATACAAATCACAAGGTCTACAAAGTTTGTCTATCACCCTACTGGATACAAATGAATGTGTAGCACCAATTCAATCAACACAATATAAGAAGAGCCAGTTTTGAGGGGCAGGTGGAGGGTTCTAGCCCTGGTTATCATCTATAGCCTCGATCTCAGCCCCGGCTAGTCGATTTGATCTCCTTGGAGGTGTAACTCCCTAAGTCTATCTACAATCAATGACTCAGCTTATAAGGCAATGATAACGGTGTCCAGAGAACACCCCATGGTCCAACCGAACAAATAAGAATACACACGCAACAACAATGCTAATAAGCATTTCAATAGATTCCACATGCCGAAGTAATGCTAGTAAGCATGCCTTTCCATATTCACATAGCAATCAAGGGCGAGGCCCTATCAGTATATTTCATGCTTCCTATTCTACTACGCAAATAAGACATATATCTCAATTTAGTAGTTAAACACATATTCAAATCATTAGTTACCGAACTGTGAGTCAAGCTTGTCTCTAGCAGTGAGCGTACATATTCAACCCATCTTTAGGAACCATAAAGCCTTGGCAGCTCTGATACCAAGTTGCAATGCCCTACTAATCCAGGACTGTTGCACTGTGTGTTTAAAATAGTGCTTAACTAGTTAAGCAAGTCATTTGTACTTAAACATGTAATTAAAGTTAAACAATGGTTTAGGTACTAAAAATTTTGTTCAAAGAAGTTAAACTTTTCATTAAAAAGTTTGAGTATACACATGGGATCCCAAAAGGGTTATAAACATAATACAGATATATTCAAGGTTATAAAAATGGTTGACCTAAGCGGCAAACCTAGACTTATACCCTAGTCCCTCAAAAGAATCTCTATCGTGGTGGTCGAGCAGGCTGAGTATGTACACACCGCCCATAAAGCTCTCAAACTCATGGCTGATCTAGTTTCCCTTTGCCCTTACCTACACCACAAAGCACCCATGAGCCAAGGCCCAGCAAGAAAACCCAACCAAGCAAAAAATATATATATTTAATGAAACATAAATCACAAGTAATATGCTTCACAAAGTATAGACAAACTCATGTCAGCATCTAAACCATTTACACGGTCTGTGCCAAGTGAGTGCATATTATGCCCCCAAAGTGGCCTTACTATCATGACCCACATTCTGTATGATTATCGCTAAATCTGGCCCATGCCAATCAATCACAAAAAAATGCATGACAACATATGTTATAAATACAATTACAGAACAAGAATATAACATTTCAAATAGATTCAGTTCACAGTTATAACCGCATTTACAAGTCGGGGCCAATGCCCTAAACACGGTGCATGTGCTAGTTTTCTTACCTCAAGCCCTGTGTAGATAACAGAACAACCCCAAGTTCGATCCCTTTCCCAAACCTTGTTGAAATCCCAGTCACAATATAAATTGTATTCTCATTAAGAACTAAGTCTAAAAATTGGTTCGAGGACAAATCCCTAGCTCTCGGGACCTCAAATTCCATCAATCCGGGTGATGGAATTGTCCATCGAGCCCCCGATCCTTATTCCTAAACTTTAAAAAAAAATGCACCTTGAAATTGTGCTGGTATCGCGATGAGCAGAAAGGAACAATTCACCCAAACCTCGTTCAGCATCGTGGCGCCACAACGAGAACCTAGATTTTCTGGGTTTTTTCCAACAATTTCTCATGCCCCAACTCACCCAACCCAAACTCAAATCTGTACCAGCCCCATAATTAAGCACCAAAATAGTCATAAAACCTCATAAACGCCTTAAAACAACACCACATCTTCAAATTACAAGTTTAAACAAGAATTGCCAAAGTTAGGTTTCAAAAACCCACTTTTTCCCAACTCAGAAAATCAATACAATTCATGGATTTCAATTCAATTTCAGAGTATAAATCAATTATTTAACACATTTCTATCATCAATCTACTATCTAAACAACTTAACATCATCAAATATGGAAAAACACTCAAATTTCAAATTTTCCTCAAGAACACCTATGAACACCAATAATTTAAAGAAAAATTCAGAGAAAGGTAACTTACCTCTCTGAAAAAATGAAATCTCTACCTTGATTGAGGTTGCTAACGGCTGCTAATCCCGTTTGAAGCTCCAATTTCTACTAAGTTCTCAATCAATTGCAAGGATTGGTTCTAAGCCTAATGCTTAGTCTTCAAAACCCTTTGAAGAAGGTAACTAGGAGAGAGAGAGAGAGAGAGAGAGAGAGAGATATGAGCATGAATGAGAAGTGGGCATCAACACTTAGTCCAAAAAAATTTAGTTTAGTGGTCAAAAGACCATTTTACCCCTCCCATCCAAATGCCCATTAACCAAACCCAAGGGCATTTTAGTCTTTTACCTAAATTCCCGCTAAGCCTCAAATTTCACCATAACTCCAAATTTAATCCAAAAAATCCAAATATTCCTCAATTAATTACATTTACCAATACGTCCAAAAATATTAAAAATTCCCAAAATACCCGTAGGCTCGACTCGAGCCGGACATTTATTCCAGTTGTGACTTTTTTGCTAAAATTGCTCGAAAGAACCCACTCATGTTGAATATCGCTTATATATCCACATAATAATGTGGTCTCAAGCGTATAGCACATAAAATTACAAATATACCATCAACGAGTAAAAATTACGAAAAATGCCAATTTTTAACATAAACAGGTCTTTAAACACATTTAATACACATCATCATGCATACTCAATCATATAATCATATAAATCACATAAATCAATCAATTCACACATAATTACCCTACATGCCCTCCCGACACGCTAATCAAAGTACTTAATTCTATTAGAAGTTTCGGGACGCTAGACACCTAGTGGTGTGTGACACATGTAACGGCCCAGTTTGTTCAGTTCAAAATTTAATTGTTAAGAATTTGAATGATTTATTTATTTATTAAATAGTTTTATAAAAAAAGAGATATTTTGATTTGATTAAATAATTATAATCTAAACTAAATCAGTTTTCACTGAGTCTAATTTGTTAGATTATTTTATGTTTATAAAAAGTCTAATAGTATATTGTAAAAAAAGAAGTGATTGATGTTTAATTTTTAGAGAAACTTTGAAAAACTACGATATTCTCTCAGAGTCTTATCTTCTCTAAACCTCTGTTGACATTATGTGTTGAGAACATCAAGATAGCCTAAATTTTTCCCATAATATCCTAGTGCTCACAGATGTCCTTGTGTGTTGAGGATTGTTGGAAAAATTTGGTGTGGATCCCAAAGCATTCTTATTGGATTTGATGATCGTTATTGTTTTATGAAAAGATAACAATGATTCTTAATAGGCTACGAGATGTATGATTCTAAATTTTATGAATCTTGATTAATGTATGTGTATGTATATGATCTTATCTTTCGTATTGGTTAAATTTTTTTAAGTCATTTTTCCGCTACACACTCTAATTTACACAATCAATATCAACATAAAAGACAATATATTTTTATTAAAAGTCATGCAAATTGCTTGTTACAAAATCATGCACCTTCATCACTCATGATAGCCCTAGGTATACCAAACCTAGTAAAAATATTCTTCTTTAGAAAACTAAGCATCACCACTCAATCATTAGTAGGATTTGCTATACCTCCACCCACTTAGAGATATAATTATGGTTATATTTAAATATGGATTTTTTTGACAACCTTTTACATATATATGGTTTTTTCTTCTTCTAATTTTTGCTTAAAATATGAAAATAATAATTAAAATTTTTAAAATATGGAAACTTTTTAATTCCTATATAAGTTAAATTTCCATAAAATAACTCAAGTAGTTTTTGTTTCCTTCTTTCCCTCTCTCCCTCTTCAACGATCTCCACTCTTTCTCTCTCTTCTATTCACACTACCTCTCTCTCTCCATCTCTTACTATGTATCTCCGACAACTCCATGCTCACCATTGATTTTGATCGATCTACTTCTTACTAGGCTGACATGGTGCTGAAGAGATCACCCAACACTTCAACAAAGTGGTAGGTTTTGTATTTCAGGGTCATGGGTATTGTTGTAACTGGTTTATTTTTTAGCAATTAAATCAGGTAACCAAGTTTATGTTTTGGATTTGGAATGACTTTTCTAGGGCTTGAGGTGGTTAATTTATCTTTTGACCTTTCCACATGAGAAGCTTAAGTGATCATTGCTCTTTGGTTCTTTGCTAATATAAATATTATAATAATACTCAGCCAACTGCCGATGGAAGACTACACATGGTGCCTTTGATTTTGGCTTGCTCAATTCACATATGAAAAAGCTCTTTTTATCTTGCATGTAAATCTGTGAATGAGGGCTCAGGTATCTATATTTTGAAAACATGCTTGCATACAATACGAAGAGTGGTCATTCAATTGTTGAGATATGTTACTTTTGTGTAATTATTATATATCTTTTAATGAAAGATGTTGGTTTACGTTAGAGTTAATATTTTTTTTATTGTTTTCTAACATCATTAGTTTTAAAATGATCTAATTAAGGTAAATAATATATTTAAAAAAATAATAAAGTCATCCAAATAAAATAAATAAATTAAAAAAAATAGAAAGTAATAAATGAGCTATATTATCACATATTTTAAAAATTCATATTAAAGTATTTAACTTACTCTGATAATTATGTTTTCAAAACTATAATAAAAAAATATTTATGTGCATAAATTTATTATTTCTTTCTTTTATTAATTATTTATTTTATCATTTAATGTATTTTGTTTATCCAATCATATATGTAATAGTTAACTAAGAGATAAATATACATATTTTCTTATTTTACCATTTAGTTTTTTTAATAAGTAATTACTTATTTTAATTGCTCTAATCATTAATTAAATAATATATATTTATATATAACTTTTTGTTGGCTTTATTTTTTTAAAATTAAATAATTTTATTAAATTCATAATTTTAATTTAAAATATTTTATTATTTTATTATATTAAAATTCGTAGGTATTTTTCTAAAAAAATATATTTAATTTTAAAACTAGAATGCATCATATCTTTTTATATAAATGTTGACGTCGTTTTTCGTCAACTTAAATAGTAGAGCAATTAAATAATAAAATACTGGAGCAAATGTATAAAGAGGAAAACAAGAGGATTTTTACGTGGTTCAGCAGTTAACTCTGCCTAGTCCACGAGTCTATATTATTAGGACTTTGGAGTTTTCTGGAAACTTTTCAGAGAAGTGTTACCCAGAATTTCCCCTCCATAAATCAAAAATCGATCCTTTACAAATGGTGTTTCCTTCTCTATTTATAGGGAAGGATGCAGAATTCATTCCCACATATTTCGGGAAGATATTATGTAAATCAATTAACATAATGCTATTAAATGCATTATCTCCTACATACACGGAAACGTCCCGTGAAGATCGGGAACGGATAACAGATTAAATGATATCCCTTAAATATTGGGATTGTACAACAATAAACATGTTCACACGTAATGGGTTATCCTAGATGATTCATCAAATCTTCGAGATCAAAAATTGGCATTGAGTCTGTCGAGACTATGAGTCAATCACGAGCTCGCCACCCAACTTCGCGCTATGCTCGGGACAAGTAGATGATGACGAGGCTATCGCATCCGAGCTTGCACTTTCCGAGCTCGAGCTATCTCGCCTGAAGGCAATAGGTGAAAAATATATTTAAGTGTCATGCCGTTGCGAGCTCGGAGAATACTCGAGGCTATATGTTGACGCGGTTCTTCGGCAATAGATAATTATATGAATAAGGAGAGGGATTAGTGTTAAATAATGAACTGTAATAGATGAATGATCTCAAAGGAAAATTATAACTCGAATACTATTTTTAGGTGGTTCAAAGGTTAAAATCATTCTAGTCCACCAGCCAATATTATTGATATATCTCTGATATTCCTTACAGTGTATTTCTTTACAAATTAGAAGCCAACCCTTTCCAACTCCCAGGGTCTCCATATTTATAGGGAGAGGACACCTGGGTGTTGGCAAAGGAGGTCATCCCGTGACCTTCTTACCCATCATGTCACTTCTGTGACATTCATGATTAATTCCTAAAACCTGACAATGAAGTTTGTGTTGGAAAAACTCATTGCAGGATCTTTATTTATTTTCACGCAATTTACATATTATCAAAGAAACATGCAAATTCTTAGAACATGGTCCTATGAAATTGATACAAATACAGAGTAAAGTAAAAACTTACATTACGCAGCGAAACTGGAACAACTCCATCCTTCAATCTCTCTAACCCTTGATTCCTTTCTGCAGCAGAGTATTATCAAGAGATTGAACAAGATCAGCAACACAGTCTTCCTCACCAAGCCTTTGATCAAGCTAGAACTAGTGTGGGCTAGTTCTCAACACATGAGCTAGAGATCTAGAAAAGAAGAAGAGATTGTGGCTAAGAAAGGATTAGAGTGTCTAGGTTTTCACTTACCCAAATCAACTGAGACTGACTTACTTTCTTATGAAAACCCTAGATATCATATTCCTTATATAGGCAACTTAATGGGATTTATTTAAATTTAAATTAATTAAAAATAATAAACAAAAATAAAAGCCTTGGGCTGCCATAAATGGACTTGGGCCCAATCTCTTTATTTTGAATTTAAATCCCAACTGGACCTAAATTCAAAACCTTTTATTTATTTATTTTATAATTAATTAATTAAATCCTTATTCAAATTAACTAATTATAATTTGAAACTTGATTTAATATTATTTATTTATATTGATACCAATTTATCAATATTAATCAATTTACCCAAAGATTCTCTTTTATTCTCTAAATCTCATATTTCAGTAAATTTTCCAAAATTGACCTAGTCAACTTTAAAAATCCTAATTGATAATTAAATCAATTAATTGAGACATTCTAGATGATTTACTCAAAGGTGATGCGGGGACCATGGATCCATAAAATCAAGCTCCAACAAGTTACCGTGAATTTATTTACGAATAATTTCACTACCCTATTAATTCCTCGTGACTCCACTATAGACTCGGAATAGAACTCTTGAATTCATAGAACGTATTTTCAAAATCATAAATACGTTATCCATTGTTATAACCATTACAATCAGTCAATCATCTATCGATGACTTACTAACAAGCTGGGTGCAAATTACCGTTTTACCCCTCATCAGTATTTTATCCTTAACTCCCACTAAGTTCCTTATAAATGATATTTCTGTGAACTTAATCACATAAATGAGATCTCAATCATTTAACCTTTTGAACAAAGCAATTAAGGAAATCATCTTTTCACTTCTTATACAGAAGTTATAGATTTCGTGTCTATGAATAATACTCCCACTCAATTACACTAATAAATCTCCAAGATGTAAGTATGGGCTAGACCGTAGGGTAAGCTGGTAACGAACAAGTCAAAAGATTTAAATAATATAATTAGCAGAATATTATCACTCAGAATTAAGATCGACTTAATATATGGTCAACGTTGTGACATTGATTAGATTTGATAACAGCGATACTTATTTATCAATCAATAATCAATATCGGTCCTAGTCCAATGTAACTAAATACATCCGATCTTATCTACTTGGTCGAAGCCTTGGATAAGACATCACACCCTGAATGTGTAAGTAGATCATATCGTAGATTGCCTAATCAGTGAAAATCCAATGCACTGATCTAATCTTAGGACTCGTTCTTTTGTGAACATATAATTACAACTATAATCCACTGTGACCTAGTCACTATAATTGTAACTATTTATATGTTCGGGATTTTATAAATGTTTGTATTATTTCAATAATCATGTAATAAAACAAACAAGCAACACAGTTGTCAAACTAAATGATTTCTACTACTTTTATTGATAATATGAAATCGTGCTACATGTCCGACATGGTTTTATAAGGGCATAAACCCAACAGTGTGGTCTAATCAATAGGTAAGGGGGATAATGGGCCGCATGGCCCAAACCAGTCGTGGGGTGCCTGAACACGCACGTTTATGCTGCGTGTCCGAGAATTCAGGAATGGAGTAGACACGTGATGTCTGATATATGCATGTTTACATTGTGTGGTTGACTTTATAAAGGGTTGGAGGTGTCAGCTCAAGCTCGTACCCCAAGCTTGATGTAGTCTCAGCTCGTGGTGTCCACGCTACTGACCCGATGCCTTAGTAATCTCACTAAACCTTTGGCTATCTCGAGCTAAAGAGGTAGAGACTTGTAACAGCAGCTCCGGGTAGGTGGCTTCCACGTGGCTGATAGAATTATGCCATTTTCCAGCTCGCTAATAACCCGTGGATATTTAGGGCGTACACTATACATCCTCAAGGTCGTTGTTTACTTTAAAGAGGTTCGACGGTTGGACCATATGATGACCGCATGTATTTCGAGCTTACTTCTGACGAGCCCAGATTTCGAGGTCATAACTTCTTATCTCGAAATCTGGGTGTAACATTTTCCCCCTCAAAAGTATCAGTTCAAATCCCATGAGAAGGAAACTTTTGAACTGCCCTTCTTGGAAACTGTACCATCAATTACACTCGAGTATAGACACGTGTCAGCCGGCTATTGGATGGTCAGAGTACTTGAGTGTCTTTTACACCATGCGCACGTCCAGCCGCCTGCCAATTTTATGGCTCCACCCTTCTATTTGTCCCTTACCGTTCGATCAGATATCGAAATTGGCCAATGGTCCAGATCATTTCATCGTTTGGCATCCTTTGAGCCTATAAATACGCCCATCGTCTTCTTCATTTCAATTTTACGCTTTCAAGTTTTCAAAGAAAAGGGAAGAACAATAACCCAGAACTTAAAACTCTTTCTACTATTGTATGTTCTCCAAGCCGAGGAACAAAGCACTGTTGGCTTGTTCGACTCCGATAGATCGTTCTTGCAACCTCTCCTTCAGTCATCGATTTCTTTGTACCCACCATACACACTATGTAAGTATCTGTTCTATGTTCATGTACATTCTGTTTTTCCATGCATGTTTATTGTTGTAGTAGCATTTAGACACCAGCTTTTAGTATCATAATGCTTTAGTCAATGTCGTGTAATTTTTAGGCTCTTCTGTTGTTAAGATTTTCCAAACCCAGATTTTTGCATAAATGATGTTAATATGGCTTTTACTGGGTTATCTTGATTTTGACTATCGTATCGTGTAGACCAAGAAATTGGGTACATGATTATGGTTTTCAAATTGCACGTTTCCCAAAAATATCACTTTTTTGAGTAACCGTCAACTTTTTCCCTGAAAATCCAGGATTCTCAAAAATAAATCCACTTTTCCCCTTTACGTGGAATGCACGCTCCAAGCCTAATCTCGCTTTTTTGACTGAGCTCGTTCCATAAATCCACTTTTCCCCTTTACGTGGAATGCACGCTCCAAGCCTAATCTCGCTTTTTTGACTGAGCTCGTTCCATAGTCTCGAGCATTCGAGCTCAGACCGTCTTGATTTTTATTCTTAATCTCTTGTTCGTCTGGCCCTCACCCTTTTTCTTTCTTGCTAGATGTCACAGAATTTGGAAAAGCAATGGGGATCAAAACTCGCGATTCTTTACTCACCGGAAACTCCAAGCTCGGAGTCACCTTTTACTCGGAACCATCGCTTGATTCAGGAGCATGAACTAAGGTGTGAGCAAGAAGACACCCGAACTCACTTTCGACACCAAATCGACAAGGTCGAGGAGAAAAGAGGAAAAAACTTAGGGTCGCGATCTATCCAGACCCCGAGCCCAGACCAATCCCTCTCGACCCTACTCTTAAAGTGACGGTCGCATTCAAACTGGGCAATCTCAAATTTTCACTGATGGAATAACCATCAAATCCCCCATATATTTTTCACCGATTTCCTTCAGGGGAGATAGCTCAAGCTCGGATGCGATAGCCTCGTCATCTTCTACTTGTCCCGAGCATAGCGCGAAGTTGGGTGGCGAGCTCGTGATTGACTCATAGTCTCGACAGACTCAATGTCAATTGCTAATCTCGAAGATTTGATGAATCATCTGGGATAACCCATTACGTGTGAACATGTTTATTGTTGTACAATCCCAATATTTAAGGGATATTATTTAATTTGTTATCTGTTCCCGATCTTCACGGGACATTTCCGTGTATGTAGGAGATAATTCATTTAATAGCATTATGTTAATTTATTTACAGAATATCTTCTTGAAATATGTGGGAATGAATTCTGCAACCTTCCCTATAAATAGAGAAGGAAACGCCATTTGTAAAGGATCGATTTCTGATTTCTGGAGGGAAAATTCTGGGCAACACTTCTCTGAAAATTTTCCAGAAGACTCCCAAGTCTTAATAATATAGACTCGTGGACTAGGCCGAGTTAACTGCTGAACCACATAAAAATCCTCTTGCTTTCCTCTTTATTCATTTGCTTCAGTATTTTATTATTTAATTGCTCTACTATTTAAGTTGACGAAAAGCAGCGTCAACAGTTTGGTGCTTTCATTGAGAGCCATTAAACAGTACGTGTGTGAGTCTGTTCAGTCAAAGAGCCTCTCGAATCAACAATGGCAGTAAATGATCCCAATGTTCCTGAGGAGGAAATTTTAGATGAAGCTGACTACCCCCGACGCCTTGGAAAGCAGCCCATGGTGAACTCGGACTCTGATGAGAGGAGTGGTTCAACCGACTCTCAGGGACCACCAGCCCCCAGGGACGACGAGGACATATACAACAATCCCGAACGATATGTCCCGATAGTGGAGCTCGAAAATTGTCAACTACGAAAGCAGTTGGCAAAGGCCAAGAAGCGCAATGAAGAGCTAGCCAGACTAGCTGCTGAGGCGCAGGCGGCTCAAGCCCCACCTCTGCCAGAGGCTCAGGCTCCACCTCCGTGGGACGTTCATATTCCACCACATAGGCCTCGAGGGCGGCCTCACAAAAATGCTGCCACCCGAAGAGCGGAGCAACCTCCGCCGCCAGCAGAACAGCCTGCTCCGCCGAGGCCCCGAAGAAGTAATCGGGCTGGAGGTCCTGCCAGGCACCAGCCAAAGTAGGGAATAACCGAGCCCCCTCGGAGGCTCAGACCCAAAATCCTGGTTACCCCAGAACAGTTACGGTGAATGGTGAACCAAAAATTTGACTCGCTACCCAAGTCCTTTGGTTGAAAACATGCATCTAAGTGTTATTAATAGGCTAAGGTGGAAAACCAATCAAAAGGAAAGGATATATTTTATTTAATACATAAAACTGTTCATGGGCCCATAAAAATATTTACAAGTTATTTACAACTCAAAATGGTCATTATTGTTTCAAATTTACAAACCCGCCGACCTAAGCGGCAAAAATAGGGCAAACCCCCTAGTTCCTCTGAGAACTCCTTGGTCGTCAAGCGGTCGCATATGTACACATCACCACCAAAGCTCTCCACTTAAGGTTGGGTGAGCTTTTCTTTCCCTTTACCTGCACCACATAGCACCCATGAGCCAAGGCCCAGCAAGAAAACACAATATAACATGAATATAATATCAACAATGATCATAATAATCATTCAGGACTTTTAGTCCAAAATAGAGGAGCGACAATTGAAAAGTCACTAAGGTGGGTACAGCTCCCTTTAGCCATGTGACGATTGGGTCACCGGGGCTTTAGAGATAAGTGATCCTTTCACTAGCTTAAACAGGTTAGGTGCATGATGACTAGTCATCAACATAACCTACCTCATGACCATAGAGTCATAACCATGGAACACTGTTCCCTAGCCATGTGACAAGAAATCACCTAGGCCTTAGGCCCTGACTCTAAGTAACTAGTCCTAGACTAGCCAAGCGCTTATAAGTTTCATCGACCTTAGGGTCGGTCCAGCATTAATGCCTTAGAGTCATTCAACGCTGATATCGATTAGATCTAATCTTCATTCGGCCCTGCGTTCAGGACGCTTATGCCGTTCTGATTCTTAGGTCAGTAATACGCGACCAGTGCCGTCCCTGACTAATCAGTACCATACACAAGTAAACAACATTCGCTACCATTTAATATGCAATCAATGTCCACATTTATCAACCAACATGCCTCAATAACAATCATGCATGTCATATACACAGGATGCAGTTTTCTTACCTCCGGTTCGAGCGAGAAATATAATAAGAACGACTCCTGAGAACGATCAACCTTTTGGTCCCTTAGTGGTTACCTAATCACAACCAATTATAACCTCCATTAATGAAAATCAACAATAAAAGGGTCTTGACCTAAACCCCACTCTCGGGACCTCGAAACATGCCCACACAGTGAGTAGATTCGATCTCGGGCCTTAAGGATTGAAACCCCGAGCCAAAAACTCTTAAAAACACTCAAAATGGGATTCTGGAGGAACAAAGTAGCGCTACAGCGCTGCTCAATAGCGCCCCAGCGCTATACTCAAAACCCTCAACCGCCCATCAGCAATCCTGTGTAGCGCTATAGCGCCCTCTAATGGGCACTGTAGCGCTACCCCTAGACTGATGCTCCCCTGAAATCTCCTTCTTTGACTCCTTCAATTCTAACCTAATTCCAATGCTTCCAAACCTCATTTTTGGTGCCAAATGAACCCAAAAACCATCCTCACATACCCCAAGCATCACAACCACAAGAACCCTAGCCAAAACTCCCAACAAAACCAATCATCCAACCTAGAAATCTCAACTGAAAACCATAACTAAAACAGGGCAAACCAGGGATTTTAATGGCTATAAACTTACCTCAAGCTTAGATTATGATGCTCTTCAATGGTGGAACACACTCCCAAACTCCCAAGGCTTACTTCCCAAGCTTGAATCCTCAAGAATGGTTCAAAAATCACAAAGAAAACAGAAGGAGAAAAGGTACAGGAGAAGCTATTGAAGATGCTCTATTTTCACTACCTTTCTACAGCTTTCAATGGCTTATATCTATCCTAGGGGTGAAAAGACCAAAATACCCCTAGGTCAATTAAGGCTTAACTCCTGCGGTTATTGCCATCATTTTGCCTTCTCGCATAAAACGCTGGATGTAATCCTTCAGTGATTCTCCATCCTGCTGCGAATTTCAACCATCTGGTTTGCTTCGGTCGGATGCACTCGACCTGCGTAGAACTGTCCGTAAAATTCCCTTACGAAAATCTCCCAGGAAACTATGCTTGCAAGAGGGAATTTAAAAAACCACTCCTGCGTGGCCTCAGAAAGTGTTGCAGGGAAGATCTTGCACCGAGCGTCTTCGGACACTTTCTGAATGTCCATTTGTATCTCAAACTTATTGACATGAGATACTGGGTCTTCGTACCCATCAAAGTTTGGAAGCGTAGGCATTTTGAACTTGCTTGGAGTTTCTTCCATAGCTATCCTCTGGACGAAAGGAGTGCCTTTCCTCCTATCATGGTCGATATAAGATGTCCTTCCCCCGACCAGCTGTTGCACTGTCTGGTTGAGGGCATCTATCTGGGCCTGTACAGCGACAGGAATCGTTGTGGCCTCTGTTGCTGGGGGGACGTTCTCGCCATGCCGCTCGCGACGATCGTTGAGTACGTCTCGCAAATCCTCGTCTCTTCTCCGCTGCTCGCTTCCCCCAAGCCGGTTGAAGACATTATTTTGCCTGGGCTGCCCCCCAGCATCCCGTCTATTGGGTTGGTCATCTTGAGGTATCTGGCTCCCGCCTCTACGTCTTTCTTCATTTCTTCGACCAGCATTTCCCTTACCTGAGTCGGCCTCATTATACCCATGGCCATCTCTGAACCTCGATTGGCTATGGTGGGATCGACTGTTCCCTTGATTTCCATCCCTGGCTGAAATGTCCTGAGCGTTAGAGGGTGTCCTGCGCTGGTCGTTGTGTCCCCGTGCATTATCATGTCGTGGGGGACCCCGGACCGCAGAGCCTAACTCTGAGTTCCTCCTATTACCAGGAGGATACTGACCTCTGTTCGGTAGGTTTGGCTCATCACCCCTATGGCGTCTAGGATTGCGAGGCTAATGCTCGGTCCTATTCTGCCTCTATTGCGGGGGATTGCCGCGACCAGCCTGGGATGGAGGCTGTGCCTCAGGGTCCAGCGGGACATCGTCATGGGACACCTGAGGCTGCTCGGGCCTTTGTGGACTCGAGAGCTAGATTGGTGGGCTAGGATTAGGACCCCTTTGTGGTGGCCCATCTGTAGGATGTTTAGGCTGCGAGGCAGGTGCAGCCTGATTCCTAGCCAATTGTAAGGCTGCCTCGAGGGCTGCATGGCTTCGCTCTGGTGGCGGTCCATCTCCGCTTGCCTTTCGCTTAACTCCGCGCGCTGTCGTTCAATCTTTTGCTGCTACCGCGCCATGATTTCGGCAGCACTTTCTTGGCTGGCTCTCAAATTGGCCAGCTCTTCATGCAACGCCCCCAGAGTACTTTTCAGCGTCGCGTCATCCATTTCTTCCTCCTCAAAGTCCAAATGTGGCTCATCCTCAGCTACGCATGCAGGAGGAGGAGGAGGAGGAGGAGGAGGGTTTGACGGTGTAGCGGCGGCCGCCTGTCCAGTTTTCCTTGCAGTTTTCGCCATTGATTTTTTCAACGGTGACAAATCAAGCTCTCAATGAAAGCACCAGAATGTTGACCCAGATTTTGGTCAACTAACACGGAGTCAGAATATGCTTGATGTGAATGAACGCGTTGGAAGAAACGTAATGACGAAAATAATAAGAACACGATATTTTATAGTGGTTCGGCCCCAGGATCTGGTAATAACCTACATCCACTTAGATTGTTATTGATGTGAGAATCAAAGGAGTGATCAAAGAACTAGGGTTCAATGAGTTTCACTAACCTCTGATGAACAATACAATATTTCAAGTAGAATTACTCTAGTATCAAATAATTCGAAAGCCAAAAGTCCCTTCCTTGAGCTATCTTTCTCTATTTATAGGCTCAAGGGGGAGTACACGAGATTGTTACAGATATTCTCTCCTGAATAATCGGATACTCAGGAGATTGTGGGAGTTAATTTCGGGATATACAAAGATATTTATTGTAACATCATGTTGAATGCGGAACCATCGGCCAGACTAGTCGCAGGAAAAACTGGGCTGCCTACTGCTTATAGTGTGTCTTTCTGGTCGGTACCCTAGCAGAGCTCCTCCAGGTGTCAGCCACGTGTCTGGGAATCACCTGCCACGTCATCATGTCAATTTTTTGGATAACAATTGGTATTTCCCACCTATCTCGTTAATCATAATTAACACTCTCCAATTCCCACTATTCTCGATATTCTCAAACACCAATAATTCATATCCCGTTACCCTTTAATTCCCGGCAACGCTCTAATCATTGAAATCACCGCGAGACTCATCCCGAGCTCCAAACTTAAACCTGTTATGACTAGACCTCTAATTAATATCCAAGATCGTCTCATGCCGAATAGCTCGAACAAACCCACATTATAATGTGGTCTCAACAATATATCACCGACATGCATACAAATATACAATTATGCCCTCAACGGGCCAACTTACCAAAACACCCCTGTAATTAAATGTGGACCCACATGCATGCATTTAACATCATATTATAATATAATTCACATAAACATTCATATAATCATTTAATGACATAATTAAACAGTTATGGCCCTCCCGGCCTACTAATCCAACCATTAAACCGCATTAGGGATTTCGGAGCATTACAACTATCCCCTCCTTATAGAAATTTCGTCCTCGAAATTTACCTGAATAGCTTGGGATACTGATTCTGCATATCTGACTCCAGCTCCCAGGTCACTTCCTCGACCTTGTTGTTCCTCCACAATACCTTAACCAAAGGTATCGTCTTATTCCTGAGGACCTTATCCTTTCTGTCAAGTATCTGAACTGGCTGCTCCTCAAAGGAGAGATCTGGCTCAAGCTCCAGATCTTCATAGGTCAAAATATGATTCACATCAGATACATACCTCCGAAGAGTTGAAACATGAAATATATTATGCATGGCTAACAATGCCGGAGGCAAAGCCAATCTATAAGCCACTTGACCAACCCTCTCCAGGATCTCAAATGGACCTACAAATCTGGGGCTCAGCTTGCCTTTCTTCCCAAACCTTCTCACCCCTTTCCATGGCGAGACTCTAAGGAAAACATAGTCTCCCACTTGGAACTCCACGTTCCTGCGCTTGGGATCTGCATAACTTTTCTACCTACTCTGAGAAGCAAGCATCTGAGCTCTAATCTTCTCAATGGCCTCACTAGTCCTTTGAACTGCCTCAGGACCTAAGTATCTCCTTTCACTTGTCTCATCCCAATGAATGGGAGATCTACACTTCCTACCATACAGCTTCTCATAAGGTGCAACTCCAATGGTAGACTGATAACTGTTGTTGTAGGAGAACTCTATCAAAGGTAGATACTTACTCCAAGATCCACCAAAGTCCAGCACACATGCTCGCAGCATGTCTTCCAATATCTGGATCATCCTCTCAGATTGCCCATCTGTCTGAGGATGATAAGTAGTACTGAACTTCAATTGTGTCCCCATGGCCTTCTGCAAACTCCCCCAGAACTTGGAAGTAAAAGTAGGGTCCCGATCTGACACGATCGACCTAGGCGCTCCATGGAGATGCACGATCTCTCTCACTTAGAGATCTGCATACTAATCAACTGTATAAGTAGTCCTCACTGGCAAGAAGTGAGTTGACTTGGTGTAGCGATCCACTATCACCCAAATAGAATCATGCTGACCAACAGTCCTGGGTAAGCCCACCACAAAATCCATCGTGATGTCCTCCCACTTCCACTCTGGGATATCCAGAGGCTACAATAACCCTGTCGGCCTCTGATGCTCAGCCTTGACGTGCTAACATGTCAAGCACTTAGCCACATACTCTACTACATCTCTCTTCATCCCTGGCCACCAATACAACGATCTCACATCCTGATACATCTTCGTGGTGCCTGGATGCAAAGAGTAAGGTGTAGTATGAGATTCATCTAGAATCACTCGCCTCAAAGCAGTGTCTAACGGAATGCATATCTGCCCCATGTATTGCAACAAGCCTAAATCAGACACTGAATAATCTCTAGATACTCCAGCCAGAACATCCTCTGTGATCTTGATCAGCTGTGGATCACTCAACTAACCCTCCTTAATTCTCTCCAACAGTGTAGATTATAGTGTAATATTAGCCAACTGGCCCACCAGCAACTCTATACCAGCTCTGGTCATATCATCTGCTAACTCTCTGGCTATCAGCCTCATACCATAAATTTGTCCCAGACCCTTCCGGCTTAAAGCATCAGCTACCACGTTGGCCTTTCCTGGATGATACAGAATCTCACAGTCATAATCTTTTACTAACTCTAGCCAACGCCTTTGTCTCATATTTAAATCTTTTTTAGTGAAGAAGTATTTCAGGCTCTTCTGGTCTGTATAGATCTCACACTTCTCTCCATAAAGATAATGCCTCCATATCTTTAAAGCAAAGACCACAACCGCCAACTCTAAATCATGAGTGGGATATCTCTTTTCATACTCCTTCAACTGACGAGAAGCATAGGGAATTACCTTCTCAGTCTGAGTCAGAGCATGAGAAACATCTGAGGTTGGTTCTACAGAGACTGAGGGAACACAGACTGTTTGCTAAATTCAAGAAATGTGAGTTCTGGTTGTCTCAGGTTTCCTTTCTTGGGCACATTGTCAGTATGGAGGGGATTAAGGTAGATCCAGCAAAGATTGAAGCGGTCAGAGATTGGCCAAGGCCGAAAAATGCTTCTGAGGTTAGAAGTTTCCTTGGGTTGGCAGGTTTTTATAGGCGTTTCGTGGAAGCGTTCTCAAAGATTGCTACCGCATTGACTGAGCTGACACGCAAAAGTCAGAAAATTGTGTGGTCAAATAAATGTGACCAAGTTGTAACGCCCTGGTTACCCAAGAATAGTTACGGTGAACCAGAAATTTGACTCGCTGCCGAAGTCCTTTGGTTAAAAACGTGCATCTAAGTGTTATTAACAGGCTAAGGTGGTAAACCAATCAAAAGGAAAGGATATATTTTATTTAATACATAAAACTATTCATGGGCCCATATAAACATTTACAAGTTATTTACAACTCAAAAAGGTCATTACTGTTTCAAATTTACAAACCCGCCGACCTAAGTGGCAAAAATAGGGCAAACCCCCTAGTTCCTCTGAGAACTCCTTAGCCGTGGTGGTCAAGCGGCCGCATATGTGCACATCACCACCTAAGCTCTCCACTCAAGGCTAGGTGAGCTTTTCTTTCCCTTTACCTGCACCATATAGCACCCATGAGCCAAGGCCCAGCAAGAAAACACAATATAACATGAATATAATATCAATAATGATCATAATAATCATTCAGGACTTTTAGTCCAAAATAGAGGAGTGACAATTGAAAAGTCACTAAGGTGGGTACAACTCCCTTTAGCCATGTGACAATAGGGTCACTGGGACTTTAGAGATAAGTGATCCTTTCACTAGCTTAAACAAGTTAGGTGCATGATGACTAGTCATCAACATAACCTACCTCATGACCATAGAGTCATAACCATGGAACACTGTTCCCTAGCCATGTGACAAGCAGTCACCTAGGCCTTAGGCCCTGGCTCTGAGTAACTCGTCCTAAACTAGCCAAGCGCTTATAAGTTTCATGGACCTTAGGTTCGGTCCAGGATTAATGCCTTAGAGTCATTCAATGCTGATATCGATTAGATCTAATCTTCATTCGGCCCTGCGTTCAGGACGCTTGTGCCGTTTTTGACTCTTAGGTCAGTAATACGCGACCAGTGCTGTCCCTGACTAATCAGTGCCATACACAAGTAAACAACATCCGCTACCATTTAATATGAAATCAATGTCCACATTTATCAACCAACATGCCTCAACAACAATCATGCATGTCATATACGTAGGGTGCAGTTTTCTTACCTCCGGTTCGAGCGAGAAATATAATAAGAACGACTCCTGAGAACGATCAACCTTTTGGTCCCTTAGCGGTTACCTAATCACAACCAATTATAACCTCCATTAATGAAAATCAACAATAAAAGGGTCTTGACCTAAACCCCACTCTCGAGACCTCGAAACATGCCCACACGGTGAGTAGATTCGATCCTGGGCCTTAAGGATTGAAACCTCGAGCCAAAAACCCTTAAAAACACTCAAAAACTGGATTCTGGAGGAACAGAGTAGCGCTACAGCACTGCTCAATAGTGACCCAGCGTTATACTCAGAACCCCCAACTGCCCATCGCAATCCTGTGTAGCGCTATAGCGCCCTCTGATTGGCGCTGTAGTGCTACCCCCAGACTGATGCTCCCCTGAAACCTCCTTCTTCGACTCCTTCAATTCTAACCCAATTCAAATGCTTCCAAACCTCATTTTTGGTGCCAAATGAACCCAAAAACCATCCTCACATACCCCAAGCATCACAACCACAAGAACCCTAGCCAAAACTCCCAACAAAACCAATCATCCAACCTAGAAATCTCAACTGAAAACCATAACTAAAATAGGGCAAACCATGGATTTTAATGGCTAGAAACTTACCTCAAGCTCAGATTATGATGCTCTTCAATGGTGGAACACACTCCCAAACTCCCAAGGCTTACTTCCCAAGCTTGAATCCTCAAGAATGGTTCAAAAATCACAAAGAAAACAGAAGGAGAAAAGGTACAGGAGAAGCTATTGAAGATGCTCTATTTTCACTACCTTTCTACAGCCTTCAATGGCTTATATCTATCCTAGGGGTGAAAAGACCAAAATACCCCTAGGTCAATTAAGGGTTTCTAAAGGCTCCCAAGGGCAAAATTGGTATTTCCCACCTATCTCGTTAATCATAATTAACGCTCTCCAATTCCCACTATTCTCGATATTCTCAAACACCAATAATTCATATCCCGTTACCCTTTAATTCCCGGCAACGCTCTAATCATTGAAATCACCCCGAGACTCATCCCGAGCTCCAAACTTAAACCTGTTATGACTAGACCTCTAATTAATATCCAAGATCGTCTCATGCCGAATAGCTCGAACAAACCCACATTATAATGTGGTCTCAACAATATATCACCGACATGCATACAAATATACAATTATGCCCTCAACGGGCCAACTTACCAAAACACCCCTGTAATTAAATGTGGACCCACATGCATGCATTTAACATCATATTATAATATAATTCACATAAACATGCATATAATCATTTAATGGCCTAATTAAACAATTATGGTCGTCCTGGCCTACTCATCTTGCCATTAAACCACATTAGGGATTTTGGGGCATTACACTGGTAACGCGCAGAACGCTACAGAGCCTGATCGAGCAAACTCGGGGCCTTCTAGGCCCCGTAATGGATGGTAGCTACCATCACCAATAAGGCACCCAGCATCGCCAATAAGGTATCCCTCACCAACTCAGAGGAACACACAACCGACCCATGGTGATAGGGAAAGGCAATTTGGGCGAAGGCGTGGAGATGGGGAGACTGCTAGGGAGAATAGGGGTCCCCAACCAACGAGGAGCCAACTGTCTCGGTCTCACACTATTGAGACGAGGAAACCGGCAAGAATACCGTCTTGAAATAACCATGCAATGAGCCATGTCAGTGAAGGCTCGGGAGACACTAGATCAGTCAGTATATATGACCAGGAACGTAGAAACACTGGGAATCGAAGAAATCGCATAGATTTACGAGAACATCTAAACTATAATCGGGGGAATGATAATCCATCAAACCCAGATCTGAGGGAACATCTCAATGGATGCAAGAACCCTGCGTCGAGGCACGAAACTGGAGTTATAATCAACGATAACCAATTCCCGCTGCTTCAAGTCAGACCCCCCATAGATCCAGTCCAAGAAAGGATTGAACAGTAGGAAAGAGCATTCAGGCTCTTACAAAATGAACGAGGTAGGGAATGGGACGAAGAGTTTGTTGAAGAACTCGAGCCCTTCGCCCCGCATATTTCTAGCACCCCATTTCCTCAGGGATTCAGAATTCCTCATGTCCCACCATTTGATGGGAATTCGGATCCGCACAATCATTTAAGCACGTTCAACACAATCATGCAAGCTAGTAAAGTGGGCTACGAGCTTAGATGCATGTTGTTCTCAGCCTCACTCACGAGACCAGTGAAGAACTGGTTTGAGAAGTATAAGAGAAATTCGATTACTTCTTGGGATCAATTATCAAGAAATTTCAAAAAACAGTTCAAGGCCATGGTCGGCATTAGGCCCGAGGCATCTGCCTTGACCAATGTTTGACAACAGCCGAATGAATCACTGAAAAGTTACATCACGAGGTTTAATTTGGACGTTGCTCGAGCTCATGACGTCGATGACAGTGGCCATTTAATGGCTGTCTGAGCTGGAGTAATGCCTAGAAGTCCTCTCTGGGAGGATATGCAGAGGAAGCCCGTAAGGTCCCTAACTGAGTTCAATCGACGAGCTCAGAGATTTGTTAATGTAGAAGAGGCGAGGTCAGCACTGAATATGACCTCTCAGCCCATAACTACAACTACAAATGTAAACTCTGCCTCGACCTCGGCGGATCCTACGATCTCAAAACCCCCTGGGGACAACCATTTTAAAAGGAAGAAGAATGAAGGGAATAATCCCGAGGTGGAAGGGGGAAAGAAGAAGAAAGGGGAAAGATATTTCTCTGTATACAAAGTGTATACCGAGCTCAATGAGTCTCGGGAGAATATCTACCTGGCTAATGAAAACCAGGTCCCTTTCAGACGACCCGACCCCATGAGGAACCAAAAGGCAAAAAGTGACTCCAACAAGTACTGCAGATTTCATAGAGATATCGGACATACAACCGATGAATGCAGGCAATTAAAAGACGAGATTGAAGGATTGATCTTGAGAGGATATTTCGGACAATATGTTAGGAACCAAAACCCCAATCAGGCTTCCACCAACTAGAGGGCAGCAGCACCACCACCTGCTCAGAATAATAACTCCCGAGCAAGGGAGGACGAACGACCCCCTCCGATTGATGGAGATGATGTCATAACCATCTCGGGGGGACCACATATTGCAGGATCGGGTAGGAATGCCCAGAAACGATATGTGAATGTGCTGAAAACTGGTGACGGGTCTCCCTACGAACCCGAACCCAGAGCTCCAAAGCAGCAAAGGGTTGAATCTCAACCCATAACTTTTACTGAGGATGATGTGTCTCATGTACAGTTTCCTCACAATGACCCGCTGGTCATCACCCTTCATCTCGCGAACAAGAGGGTACACCGAGTCTTGATTGATAATGGGAGCTCAGTAAATATCCTCTACAAGGCCACCTTAGAAAAGATGGGACTCGCGCTTTGCAACCTAAAGGTATGTGCAATGACGTTGTATAGATTTTCAGGAGAAGGGATTGCCTGTATGGGATCCATCAAACTCCTAGTAACCTTGGGAGACTTCCAAGTCTCAACAACCAAAATGATGGAGTTTGTAGCAGTGGATCTTCCATCGGCCTACAACGTACTGCTCAGGAGACCCGCCCTAGTAGGGCTGGGGGCAGTTTCATCTGTAAGGCATCTGGCCATCAAGTTCCCGACTTCTAGTGGCATCGGGACTTCTGAAAGGGGACCAGCTCGCAGGAAGGGAATGCTATAGCAATTCCATTAGAGGAAAGAAGCAGACAAGTGCACAAACACTTGTTGTAATTCAGAATAAGGATGGAACAGTCTTCGAAATAGACGAAGAGATCGATCCAAGAGTAAAAAAAAAAGGGTTGATCTCGAGCTGCTAGAAGAACTTGAAGAAATCAAGCTCGAAGAGGTCGATCCCTCGAAAACTATGAAGGTAGGGAAAAACCTGTCGGAGGAAACAAAGTAGCAATTAATATGATTCCTGAGGAAGAACCAGGATGTCTTCGCATGGTCACATTCGGACATGGTGGGGATAAGCCCGAATGTGATAAGCCATGCCCTCAACATTGACAAGAACTTCCCCCCGAAGCAATAGAAACGAAGACTTATGGACAATGACAAGAAGAAAGCCTCGAAGGAAGAGGTCGATAGGTTAAAGGCAAATCGATTCATATGAGACGCGCTCTACCCTGATTGGATCGCCAACCCGGTCCTAGTTCCAAAACCTAATGGAACATGGCGGACTTGTATCGACTACTCAGACCTCAATAAAGCATGTCCTAAGGACTGCTTTCCCCTACCTCAGATTGACCAGTTCGTAGATGCCATAGTCGGGCATGGACTTATGTCATTCATGGATGCTTATTCTGGATATAACCAAAATTCCATGCATGCCCCCAACCAAGAGCATACGAGTTTTGTGACAAATAAAGGGATGTACTGCTACAACGTCATGCTGTTCGGGCTCAAGAATGCTGGAGCCACGTACCAATGGCTCGTAAACATGATGTTCTCCGAACAAATAGGTAATAACATGGTAGTTTATGTTGGTCAAATCTAAACATAACAATAACCATGTGGACAACCATGAAGAATCCTTCGTCGTGCTGCGAAAGTACAACATGAAGCTCAACCCCCAAAAATGCTCTTTTGGAGTATCGCCGGGGAAGTTCCTGGGTTTCATTGTGAATGCACGGGGAATAGAGGCTAATCCTGACAAGATCCAGGCATTAATTGATATGCCCTCACCTCAAAAGCATAAAGATGTCCAGAGTTGGACTGGACGGATGGCGGCATTAAGTAGGTTTATCTCGAAATCTACAGACCGATGTCTTCCATTTTTCAACCTGTTGAGAGGGGGCAAAAAATTTGAATGGACAGAGGAATGCGAGCTAGCATTTTAGGAGCTCAAGAAGCACCTCGCGGAGCCTCCTATCTTGTCAAAACCTATCACAGGAGAAATTTTGTACCTATATCTCGCTACAACTGAACACGCCATCAGCGTCGTACTCGTCCGAGAAGACCAGAAGGTACAAAAGCCAGTATACTATGTCAACAAAAGGTTACTGGGGGCAGAATCATGATACCCCTTAATGGAGAAATTGGCTCTCAGCCTAATTCACTCATCTCGAAAGCTCCAACCTTATTTCAAGCACACCCCATCCATGTGCTGACTGACCAACCACTACGACAAGTCTTATCAAAGCCAGAAGCCTCGGGCCGATTATTAAAATGGGCAGTCGAGCTCGGACAATTCGAGATCACTTATCACCCGAGGAAAATCATAAGAGGACAGGCCCTAACAGAGTTCATAGTAGAATGTACTGGAATGGCTGACGATGAAGTTATAACCCCAGCTCGCGAGCTGTGGAAACTTTATGTCGATGGGCTTCCAACGAAAATGGATCTGTGGCAGGAATCATATTGATCACTCCAACTGGAAGCTAATTTCACTCCGCCTTGAGATTTGACTCCAAAGCATCTAACAACGAGGCTGAATACGAAGCTCTACTGGCAGGACTTCGAATAGCCAAGGAACTCAAGGCTAAGGCGATACATTGCTACAGTGACTCGCAGTTGGTGGTCAGCCAAATTTTAAGGGAATACCAGGCCCATGGAAAAAAAATAACTGCATATTTTGAAAAATAAAAAGCATCTCTCGAACATTTTGAGTTCTACACAATAGAGCAGGTTTCCCGAGAGCAAAATTCGAACGCAGACGCCCTAGCCAGGCTCGCCACATCTACCGAGGTTGACGAGCTAAATGTTGTGCCAATCGAGCATCTGTCAACACCCAGTATTAGCGAGCCAGAACAGGAAGATGTCTGCATGATCAACTCCAAGCCAACCTGGATGACCCCAATAGTTGAGTACCTTGAAACCGGCATTCTCCCAGCAGAATGGAGCAAGGCTTGAAAACTGATGTATCAGATCCCCAAATACACTATTGTGGAAGGAAGGCTATATCGGAGAAGATACTCTATGCCACTACTCCGATGTGTGACTCCACCCAAGGCCAAAAAGATCCTAGAAGAGATACATGAGGGATTCTGTGGGGACCACACTAGGGGGCATAGCTTATCAAAGAAAATTATACGCCAAGGATACTTCTGGCCCACTATCAAAGCAGACTCATTTGATTACGCCAAGAAATGCGATAAGTGTCAACGGTTCGCTACAATCCCACGAGCTCCACCTTTCAAGCTAACTATGATGACCACCCCATGGCCATTTGCGGTCTGGGGAATTAACCTCATAAGCTCATTGCCAACTGCCAAAGGTGGAGTTAAGTACGCAGTAGTCGGGGTAGATTATTTTATGAAATGGACCGAGGCCGAACCTCTGGCAACAATTACCTCAAAGAAAGTTTTGGACTTTGTGGTAAAAAATATAATCTGCCGATATGGAATGTCAAGGAAGATAGTATTGGATAATGGTACTCAGTTCGATAGTGAACTACTTAGCAATTTTTGTGAGAAAAATGGGATAATAAACAGCTTCTCCTCTATGGCTCATCCCCAAGCGAATGGCCAAGTCGAAGCTGTGAATAAAACCCTGAAGAGTTCCATGAAGAAGAAATTGGAAGAAGCAAATGGAAAATGGCTCAAGGAGTTACCACAAGTTTTGTGGGGATATTGGACCACAACTCACACTTCAACAGGACATACCCCATTTTCTCTGGCAAATGGATGTGAGGCTATGCTACCAATCGAGGTCGAAGTACCCACTATTCGTAGCAATGCTTTTTACCAAACCTCGAACCAATCCCAGCTCGAAGTAAGTCTGGACCAGATTGAAGAAAGACGGGACGAGGCTCAACTAAAAAATGCAGCATACCAGCAGCGAGCTACTCGATATTTCAATAAAAAGGTTCGGGAAAGGAAATTCGGATTGGGAGACTTGGTGCTGAAGCGTGTGTTCCTAACCACACGGGACCCAGCCCCTGGTGTGCTCGAGCCTAATTGGAAAGTGCCTTATCAAATCGAGTCAGTATCCGACCTAGCGTCTACAAATTGGCAAGATTAAACGAGGAATTGGTACCACGAGCATGGAATGGTGAACATCTATGACCTTACTATCAATAGTGTAGGAATGATGTCACCTGTAACCGTGCTTGTTTATCTTTACTATGCTTCTGTTAATAAATTGTTCAATTCTGAATAAAGTTCATTTTCGTTTCAGTATGCTGTATTTTTTGCAAACTCTCATAATTTAATAACCTATGGTCACGCTCATAGGATATTAAGGGGGCATTAGTGGTATATATACCATTAGCTTGAAAAATAAAAAATAGCTTACACGAAAAGAATAAAGGTGTTTGGATATAACCAAATACGCAAGCTAAGATAATTTGGACATAACTAGATTATTAAAAGTAAAGTGTTTGGATACAACCAAATGCGCAAACTAGAATAACCAGATTATTAAAAGTAAAGTATTTGGATATAACCGAATGCGCGAGCTAAAATAATTTGGACATTAAAAGTAAAGTGTTTGGATGTAACCAAATGCGCGAGCCAAGGTAATTTGGATATAACCAAATGCGCGATCTGGATATAACTAGATCAAGAATATATGTGTATGGATTACGAACCAAAAACATGACCTAAATAGGTTTGGAACAAACCAGCTAAAACTAATCGACAAAAAGATGGGATATAGATAAATCCACCTCAAATTAAGTTGAGATCGAGGCTGGAATATCTTGCAAAAAGAATAGTTTCGACCTCCTAACCTTGGGAAGCTACCCGAGGATGAAAAAAAGTAACAAGAAAAGCAGGATATAACTAAACTACCCGCCTTACACACCATATAAGCACTTTCGAGTGCATGGTAAAAGTAAATTCTGACCTTGACAAGTAACGAGATCGGACAAGGATACTTCGAGTAAACTGTGCATGAATGTATTGAAACTCGAGCTTAAATCCACCACGTGTTTATGTGAATAAACAGACATAAGGACAAACTTTTAATACAAATTGCTTAAAATATTTCGATTTAATAGATGTAAAGCAAAAATATTAAAGTAAAGCCAAATATGGTATTGTAAATATCATAAGAAAGCAGCTCTTTTACGAGCTATAAATTGTCTTAGCCCTAAGGGCATAAAAAGAAAGAAATAAAAACTATTACAAAAAGTCTAAAAGGGACGCAGCCCAGGATCAAGATTCAGGAGGATGGAGCGCCCCCGTTAGCCTTCTCACCATCCTCCTTAGCCTTCTCACCATCCTCCTTGGCCTTTTCTGCATCCTCCCGAGCAGCCTCCTCCGCTTCAAGCCGAGCTTGCCATTTGGCCACAAGCTCCTCCTCAAAAGAGCCTAGGAAGCTGGTATCGAGATCAGCATTGCTGGCCTAGATCCTGTACATGGCCAGGTCAACTGCTCGATCCTTCCTCTCCTTGAACACTTCGAGAAGATGAGCCTTTTCTCCCTCATTATCTCAAAGGTGGCCTTTTTCTCCTCCTCAAGCTTGGCATTGATCTTCTCAAGCTCCTCAAGCCCGGCATTCAGCTTCTCAAGCTCTGCTATCCTGGACTTCATCTGCTCGGCCTCAGCCTCCAGTTTTGATTTTTCGGCCTTAAACTCGTCTGCGAGCTTGAGCTGGAGATCCTTCGCCTCTTGAGCATATGACATGCTCAAGTGGATCTCATTGTTCAGCTTGTAATTTAGCTTAGCAAATGCAGTAAGAGACTGACACACAAACAAATCAAGTTAGAATATACACTAAGCACAACAACAACGAATAATAAGGTGAGAGAAGTTACCGCAGTAGCAAGCTTGACACTCTTGTCAAAAAGGGTGTTGAAGTCTCGAGCATTGTTCAAAAATTGCCATTGGGGAGCCTCAAAGTTGCTAATGCTCTGGCCTACCCGAGACACGACGTCCGAGCCAAGTGTAGCCCCATGGGTCCCAGCAGCATTGTCGACGACATACTCATCAACATGAGTAGAAATCGACAAATGTAACGTCCTGGTTACCCCAGAACAGTTACTGTGATCGGTGAACCGGAAATTTGACCCGCTACCCGAGTCCTTTGGTTAAAAACGTGTTCTAAGTGTTATTAACAGGCTAAGGTGGAAAATCAATAAAAAGGAAAGGATATATTTTATTAAATACATAAACTGCTCATGAGCGCATCAAAACATTTACAAGTCATTCATAATACAAAATGGCCACTACTATTTCAAATTTACAACCCCGCCGACCTAAGCAGCAAAAATAGGGTAAACCCCTAGTTCCTCTGAGAACTCCTTGGCCGTGGTGGTCAAGCGGCCGCATATGTACACATCACCACCTAAGCTCTCCACTCAATGCTGGGTAAGCTATTCTTTCCCTTTACCTGCACCACATAGCACCCATGAGCCAAGGCCCAGCAAGAAAACACAATATAGCATGATATAATATCAACAATGATCATAATAATCACTCAGGACTATCAGTCCAAAACAGATAGGTGACAGTCGCAAAAGTCACTAATGTGGGAATAGCTCCTTCAGCCTTGTGACGATAGGTCACCGGGGCTTAACAGGTAAGTGAACCTTTCATTAGCTTAACCAGGATAGGTGCATGGTGACTGGTCACCAACATAACCTTCCTCATGACCATAGAGTCATAACCCTGGAACATCGTTCCCTAGCCATGTGACAAGCGGTCACCTGGGCCTTAGGCCCTGGCTCTGAGTAACTAGTCTTAGACTAGCCAAGCGCTTATAAGTTTCATCGACCTTAGGGTCGGTCCAGCATTAATGCCTTTGAGCCATTCAATGCTGATATCGATAAGATCTAATCTTCATTTGGCCCTGCGTTCATGACGCTATGCCATTTCTGACTCTTAGGTCAGTATCCCTGACTAGTCAATGCCATATACAAATAAACAATATTCGCTAGCATTTAATAGGCAATCCATGTCCACATTTATCAATCAACATGCCTCAATACAATCATGCATGTCACATATACACAGGGTGTAGTTTTCTTACCACAAGTCACTACAAGAAAAAACAGTATTCATAACACTTAAAAACTGCTAACCGGGAGTATTGATAACGCTTCTGAAAATGCTAACATAGCCCCTGTTATTAAAAGTCATGTCTTTTCTATAACAGTATTCGAATGTTATGTTCAATGTTATCTTAAACTATTCAATAACACATTTTTAGTTGCTATAATATTCAAATAATAACATTTAGTTAGAGAATTTGATTATAAATTTGGAGTTTAATCTTATACTTTATGCATAACATTTTTCCACTGTTACATTTGATTATTTTGATAGCATTTTTAGTTTGTTATATTATATAAATCATAACGATTTGTTATGCTTATAATATATTTTTAAATCATAACATATTAAAAGTCTAGTAATAAAATTTTGTTACTTTAGTGTGGATAATATATTTTAAATTTTATTTTGATAAGTATACTTATAAGGTTTTTTTTTAATTAAAAGATTTTCATTATTGTATTTTGATAAAAAAAAAATCAAAATTAATCATAAAATGTAATTCTCAATAAATTGATAAACCACAAGTATTACATTAATCAATAACTAATTCAAAACATGAATATGTCTAATTCATGAGATCTTAGTTCTAACTTATATTTGAAAGCATAACATAATAAAGTTATATAATCTTGAACATTTTTTTACTTTAAAAATGAAAAACAGAAACATTACAAAATACACAACAGTAAACCATGCGTGAAACTTGCTCCATCCTTCAATTCATCATCCAACCAAGTACTTGCTACTGAAGTTGTTTGTTGCCATCTGAACTCTCTAAATTGAAATCTCCTCAGGTTTCCAAGGCAAACCTCCTCATGATGTTGCTCTGAAATTTTTTAAAACACTGCAAAATTTAGTCAAATAAACAGTATGGTAATAGTTCAAAAGCTTGGCATCTATCACTCTCTAATCCAGTGAGTCAAAGAGACCTCTTCTATGCTAATATAAGTTGCATAATAATTACAAACTTTTCCACAAAAAATGAGCAAAATGAGAGCTGAATAAAATGACTAAAAATTAATCAAAAGAAAACAGAGAAAAACCATATACACACGTACATACATACATACAATGTGTAGTGACTAAAACATATTAGTATTATATTTAACTAAATATCAATCCTAATATAGCTGAAACATGAAAGTTGGAAACTCCCAAAAAAGAAAAATGTATGAATAAAAGAAGTTGTCACTATTGCACAAGAAAATGTTAGCATGTAGTCTTTCTTGATACTAGATATGATAATCAATTAGTGAACCTAAATCAGTAACATTAGCTGCAAAAATAGCTTAAGAAAAACTTGTTAAGATCTTACAAAGAGATTCAGAATGTGGTCTTTCATTGTATCAAATAAACAGCATTATCCCTTTCCACAAATATTCAAATAAGCAGCTATATTTTAGGCACAATTTTAGGACATTCATAAACAAAACGAATCTGATTGGCATGGAATGCATTTTGATTTACAAGACTAATGAATGACTTATGCAAAGCAAAACTCCATATCTCTATCCGTGTTTATATTTCATTAGCATAGCTGAAATTCCCAAATACCAAAACTAAACATGAATAGAAGATCTTGGGACAAAGCAAAGAAACATTCCCACTTAAAATAAATTCAAAAAAAAAATGTTAAACCAATAACCAATGATACATCATGACACATATCTTAATTAACCTATCTTTTAACACCCAATTAATCAGACACTTTACAACAAGTTGTATAATCAGACACTTTTTGTACCACCAGACCAGGACCAACTAGGAAAGAAGGAACCTTGGAAAACTGGGCTAATAAATAAAGAAATAAAAAAGAATGGTCTAATGGAATAAAAAGTTTGAGAGTTTTTCCTTTTGTTTTTTCTTTTTTGTAAGAATGTGTAATACATATTAACATGACAGAACACAACCCTCAAAAGCTGCAAAGGCTGCAAAGTTAAAGCACAGGGTGAAAAAACAAGCTCCAAGGACCAGGACCAAGCATTTCATAATATTTTTTATCTTCACTAAGTAAAAAAAAATGATTAGTGAACTTTTTTTTAACAATGTTGGTCTCCAGAGCCTCAAGGTTTTCATTATCTTCATGCCATCATAAAACATATAGCGCATGGCATCCATAAGTCCTTAAATTTTCCTGTTCCTTTTTTTTATAAAAACTATTTCAATAAGAAAGCAGAACAAAGCTTCAGATGCAGGCTAAGAACCAAGATAAATAACATCCCAGAACATATGTTCTGTAAGTTGAGTAAAAATGTTTCAGATTGGAGAATAGTAAATTGAGTAATCTTCTTAATCTTTGTTGAAAAAAGACGGGGAAATGAGGGAGCCAAGAAGCCTAAATCGAAACAGGATTGGAAGCTATATTTTAGGCACAATTTTAGGACATTCATAAACAAAAATATTGAGCATAACAATACATTTTTGATATTTTGATTAAAAAACAATCACTTTTTCAAAGAATAGTTGCAGGTGTGAAATTTTAAATTTTTTTGCATGAACTCAACAAATGTAACCAGTCCAGGACAGAGAAAAAAGAACTAAAGTGAGTGTAATGGGATGAGACAAAAACACACTAAAACAAAAACTAAAGAGAAAAAACACTTGCCCAAAAAGGAGCAACTTAAACCATATTTTAAACAACTCAAATATTAAGAAACAACATCTGGGAACAAGAAACTAAAACTACTATCCTTGCATCAAAAAGCTATTATACTGATTTAGTCTGTTTCAGTATAACCTCCAACATATGGATAATACTGTATACGCTTTAGTACAATGCACTAGAGACTTGTCCCTAGATGACTAAAAGAAATGTCTTGGAAGTGCCACAGAAGAGATTTTGGATGTTTATTATTACTCAATTGGAGTTAGACTTCTTAGTCGAAGCTGCTACTTGAGATATGAGTTGTATGCGTTTTATATGGGTGAATCTGATTCTATGGCTAATAATAAGAATGGAGAAGGTTCTTAATTATTCATCATGAAGATTCTTGTTTTTTTTCTTTTTCTTTTTTCTTTTACATACTAGCTTATGTGAAAAAGAAATAGAGAGATATTATCTAATTGATTGATTTGAATTGTAGATAATGGAAGAAATAAAAGATGGAAATTTGCATTGGTAGCTGTTGTTATATCATGTCTTGTGATAGTAGTTCTTGGTTCATATGCTTGCTATTATGCACTTAACAGAAGACACAAAAAGAGTAATAAAGATTTTGTTCAAGCTTATCTAAGAGTAACTTGCTTGTCTTTTTTATTTTTTATTTTTGTTCTCTACTTAATCGACAGCTTGATTCTTTATTCAGGGAATAATGAAAATCTTTGGAAAATTTCTCATAAGAACATCAATGGAGATGATTCAACAAATCAGGAGTTTCCATACATTGATTTGGCTTCCATAAAAATTTCTACTAACAACTCTTCTGATTCAAACAAGTTAGGAGAGGGTGGTTTTGGCCCTGTTTACAAGGTAATTAATAAAGTATTTCTTTATTATCTTTTTTCAATCTGAAAAAGAAGTCAACATATATAGGATTACACAAAAACAAAATGGTTATTTGCAGGGGCACTAAGAGATGGAAAGGAAGTGACAGTGAAGAGGCTCTCAATATGCTCTGAGCAAGGTTCAGAAGAATTCACTAATGATGTTCTACTGATATTGAAACTTCAACATTACAATCTTGTCAAGCTTTTGGGTTTCTATGTAGATGGAAAGGAAAAGATACTTGTGTATGAATACTTGCCAACCAACAGCATAGACATCATTTTGTTTGGTAATAATATAAATATTTGTATACATTCTTTTCTCTGAAGTCCTCTGATTTCAGGACCTTGTATCATCATACTAAATTATAGATGTATAGTTATGTTTCCTACTCTAAACTGCATTTTTCTCGCACTTATGATGGTTAGATTCAAGGAAATGTGCACAACTAGATTGGAGCACACAGGTTAATATTGTAAATGGAATAGCAAGAGGAACTCTGTACCTTAACGAGGATTCTAGGCTTTGAATCATCCACAGAGACTTGAAAGCCAGTAACATACTACTTGATTTGAATATGAATCCCAAGATTTCAGACTTTGGAATGGCAAGGATTTTTGCAGGAACTAAAAGTCAAGCTAATACTGCCATAATAGTTGGGACTCAGTAAGTTATTGTGCTCTTAAACATAAAACAATATATTGTAAAAAAAAACGGTAACAGAGTGAGCAAGTGTTGCACCTTTAATATATTTTGAGCCTCGATTTTGCTTTTTCCAGATTTAACAAGCTCCCAGAAGCAAGTATTATACTGATTGTTTATGTGGCCTGCAAAACCACAAGAACGAAATCTTAAAGACAAAATAAGCTTTCATTGTCAATAACTTGATCAAGTTATTAACTTCATAGATATAACATAATTTTTTATTCTAATTTATTTATTAACTTCATAGAAAACTACTAATTCAAACTCATAATACAAATTATACTTCAACATATTATAATCTGATTTTTGTTCTTTCCCCACATAAACAATGTTATTTTTTTAGCAATATATTAATCATCAATATTCTAATTAATAATACTTAAAACTAATACATATATATAAAGTATGAACATTATATATAAAAATTTATATATTTAAACATAGTGCATCATAATTAAAGTTCAGCATGTATACGTTAATAATCAATTATAGAGAGCCCAAAAATATGTAAAATAGTTACAAAGTATCAAACATTTATAGGTGAATCTATCTGAGTTGAAAGGGTGACTCAGATGCTTAATTATTCTGGTATTGGTTTTTCCTGTTAGTATGTACATAGAAGTGAACTAAAGATGTCACAATTTTAGTACTAAATTTTATATAATATCTAATGTGTGATCATATTAATACTGTTGAGATCATGAAAATGTAATTATTGTCCATATTGTTAACATTCATTATAATATTATTTTTGGACCAGCAGCAAATACATGCGTTATAATTTCCAAAATTTAGTCAACCTATGGCACCCCATGGCACCCCAACCTAAATCATTTACTATAAATAAGAATTCAGGCATACAATGGAACCATGAAACACACAAATTTTACTAAAAGGAGCAAGAAAATTTCTTGAGCTTGTGAAACAGAAGTACCAGAATAGAAGACAGACCCAGATATTTAAAGCTTCTTCACTGATGAAAAGACCACAAGCAGCAGCCATAAGCAGCCAAAACTAAATCCACCTACAATGAGATTAAAGTGAGATTAACCCTATATTTCAAAAGCACAAAACTTAACCCAATTTTTCATTTGGGGATACATACCCTGGAGCATATTCTGGCAGAGCTATTCTGTAACCAAAAGCTTTAAAGATGAAGCCAACAGGTGCTATGGCCATTTGAAAGTTGATGACTTCTTGTCCTGTGAGTTCAAAATGAAAGTTGTATCATCATTTTGAAGTTAAGTAAAATCAAAAGCTGATAGATTGTAAGAAAATCATCTAAGACTAGACATTTGAAGTTGAAATTCTTTACATGATACTAAAATAAGTTTTCTCCCATCATTTCAACTAATGAGAAGTAAGTCCAGTGGTCAGGTCCATGGTTAACTTGTATGAAATTTGTTGAATATGTTATAGTGGCCAACATTGTAGGACTTAGCTAAGGACCCTTAAAGAAGTATAAAACTAATTTTATACTTAGATTAGAGTTAACTCAATAAAACTCTCTGAAGCTTTTATTGGAAAGTGAAATAAAGAAATGTTGTCTTCAATCATTGAGATTGAAAAGTGATTATATAGAGTAGTGACTCAAATAGCTTCATGTGTGGATTCTTTTTCGTTAATGGCAAAATGACCATAAACACATAAAAGTTATGAAATAGAATAGTATATACAATCACTAAGTTTTACGTTAGACCAACAGTACAAACATGCAAGATTTTCTATTCAGATAAAACACTAGAATGGAAGATGGAAAATGGCATATTATATTAATTATTAAGATATGAAGTTAAGAGATAATTCTAATGAAAAATGGTTGTTTCCTAGACTATGAAGTATGTAGAATAATACGTACATCTGTATCCAAATTATAATCAACCACGTACCTAATTAATTATTCAGCAATGTATACACATTGCACAAGCATAATATTATAACAAAAACAAAAGAGAAGATACCTCTTGCAAACTGTTGGTGTGAGTTTTTCTACAATCCAAAACACATGAAATACGGATTACATCAGAACAAAGAAACTTCCAAAATTTCCAAATACCAAACTCTAACTAACTCATATGTTTAGGGGAAAATAAAAAGAAATCATTACTAGTTACTTTTTTACTGCTGTAAGATTTAAAATTAAAAAAAATTATAAGAAAATAAGATATGCAACCTTATAAGAAAGGAACCAAAATCAAGAAAATCCTATCAAAACTAATAAGAAATTAAGATATATGGCATTTCTAGTTCATATAATTGCCATCTCGAATGATAACACAGTAAATTGAGCAATATGATTTCATAGCTCAAATAAAATAGCAATTGTTTTTCCATAGTTAAGTGTCTCAACAGTTCAATTAAGCAATATTGCACTCTAACAAAAGAATTTCCATGAAAGAATTATAGAAATCAAGAAAATCCTAACAAAATCAAGAAAATCCTATCAAAACTAATAAGAAGTTAAGATATATGGGAATTATAGAAAAGGCCCATCAAAAAAGAAAAGGCCAAGAAGCAGTGATTTTTCCACAAACAAACAGATAAATTCTGAAGTAAAAGAGAGAGAAAACACTAGAATACAATCTACAATAGACATGAATTTTCAGCATAAATATTGCACAAGCATATGCAATTAAAAAGTATTTAGTTGGAAGGGAATGTTGATTTTTTACATAGATGGCACAAGCATATGCAATTAAAAAGTACATGTGGCTATAAATATTGCAATTATAAAGTACGGTTTATAAAAAAATATTACAATTCAATGATTTTAAAGTCAATTTGTGCTCCTTGCAAAATCAACAATTACAGCAAAATGTTTTCCTACTTTTTATAAGCAAGGTCTTATCATTTTCCTCAATTTGTAGTTCCTATTTTTCATAAATTTTTATAGTAATTTTTATTCAAATTGAAAATAGAGAATTTAAGACCTCAAACAATAAGAGTATAAAACATGTTAGTTTTTAGTACCAAGTAATGGAACAAATTTCAGGGTTGTTGTAACAAATGGTGCATGTTGTTGGTCTCAATTATAGTCCAATTTTTTTTTAATTTCCAACATCTGTGAACTGAGCACAAATATAGAATCCTAATAAATCTAATAACAGTAAAGGTGAGACAAACTAAAAACAAATAGAGAGCCTTATTAAAAACCAAGATCCCAAAATGATAAATCAAGTATCAATTATTAGAATTTGATCATATTATACCTCATCAGTTACCAAGTAATGGATGTAACTAGCACTTGTTGTCCCTAGAAAACCCATACATGAAACCTGAATCAGTGCATGCTGCATGGCAAAAAATTTGTTTCTTGCTCCCTGCATTTTTAGAGAGGGATGATATAATGAGACAAGGCAACCATGGATTAGTATTTCAATAAAATCATCATTAGAAGCATAGACTAAACAAATGATTCTTTTGAACTGCCTCATCATAAATTTATTATAGTTATTACCAAAGTCATTGTTGACATAGCTGGAGCTCAAGACAATGGTCGCAAGAAGTGACATCTGGAAAGAAAAAAACCATCAACATTACAAAATTGACATAGTTGGCAATATAAGCACAATGAAAGAAACACATAATGAATTTTATTGACATCAATATGTCTCCTGATTTTTGCTTCAACTTCAGTGAAAAATTGTTTAAATTATAAGAAACAAGAAAAACTACTAAAGTTTTGTTCATTCATAATCTAATGATATTGTTAACATGTTCAATATATCAAATTACAATGGCTGTGAACATCTTAATATAGAAATTTATCTCCTAAAACATGAATCATTGAAGACAAGCACATGTTGCAACATAGAAGGAAAAAAAATACACTATTATGGAAATCAATTATGGCTGCCATTAGATATTCCAATGCCAGAACAATCTAGGTCCTATCAGCCTGTATATTAAAAAAGAAAAAGATAAGCAGTAGTAATTTTTTTTCCACAAAACAAACAATTAAATTACAAAATGAAAGAGAGAAAATCATATAGAAGAAGAGAATAATCATGAGTATTTTAACATAAATAGATTAGAAAATTAAATATCTTTAAACCAGTATACAACCACAAACACTTAAGAAAACAAATTTTTTGACATTTATCTATATCACTCTCTTGGAGGCATTTCAACAAACACATTATATGCAACCAAGAAAGCTTTATCATATGCATCATTCGAATTTCCAACATTTAACTTCAAAGGCCAAAAATCTATTCTCTTCCCCTGTTTTATAACAACAAGAGGTTCTGACTAAAACACTTGAAAATCAACTTCTTCAAACCCAAAATATATCATATTCAAGTTCTAGAGATACCCTATTCAAAAAATTATTGGAGACCTGAACTGAAAAAAAAATTAGCTTGAAGACCCAAAATATGTCATTTACTCAGTATATATTATGTATTTTATCATGTAGTCAGCATATCAAAAAAATCAAATTAAGTGCATATATAGTTGACATTTAAACACTCAAGAAACACTGGAAAATTAACTTTTTCAAACCCAAAATTTATCAACTTAATTGAAAACAAAAAAATATTTTACATTTAATCACACAACAAAACTTACTTCAATAATATCATAATCGAAACATCATCAATAGTTCTAGAATCAAATAAAAAAATACACATATAAATCCCAACGCAATATTTTTTATACATATAAAGAGAGATGGGTTGAGCTCACCTAGAGAGAGAGGGAGAGGGAGAGGGAGAGATCGTTATCCTCACAAAGCTCATCTATGGCATTGGTGGCAGCGGCTTTGAAGGAAAGCAGGGGCTTGCTGCTCAAATGGATAGATCGATCGAGATGAGAAGATTAGAGATTGAGAAACTATTGATGGAGAAAAGAGAGTGAGAGTGCGGCGTCCAACGGATGAGGAAGTCTGTTGAGAAAAGGCATTTGGTTTCAAGAACGGATATTAATTTGAAATCTGAATAAAAAAATGAAACATATACCTCACAGTCACCTGGGTTCTTGCTTCAATCCCTTCCATTGAGCAGCTGAAGCACACCATGACCACACCATTGTTGAAGCGATGAGCTCTTGTCCTTTTCCATCGCTGTGTATCTCTATAGCTAGCTAGAAGCAAGAACCCAGGTGAAGGGTGAGAGTGGGAGAAAGCCGACTGGAGAGTGGGAGAAACCTAGGAGAGAGACTCTGAGAGAAAGAAAGAGCGAGTGAGAGTGGGAGAGAGCCGACTGGAGTGTGTGAGAGAGAGAGGCAGCGTGTAAAGGGTTTCAGAAAACATTCTTAATTTTTTATTGTTTTAGTTTTTTTCTTTTTGTCATTTTCATTTGGCGCCCACTATATTTTCATTTGGCGCCTATTGCTTTACACTTAATAAAAAATATTTTCTGTATCTTTTTTATTTGTATGTATCAATAACGCTTTTAATAATATGCTATATTTTGGTGTTATATTTGGTCAAAATTGTTGTAGTGAGTTCGAGCGAGAAATATTATAAGGACGACCCCTGAGAACGATCGATCTTTTGGTTCCTTAGTGGTTACCTAATCACAACCAATTATAACCTCCATTAATGAGAATCCACAATAATAGGGTCTTAACCTAAGCACCACTCTCAAGACCTCGAAACATGCCCACACGGTGAGTAGACTCGATCCCGGGCCTTAAGGATTGAAACCCCAAGTCAAAAACCCTTAAAAACACCCAAAACAGGACTTTGAAGGAATAGAGTAGCGACACAACGCTGACCCCTAGCGCCCCAGCGCTATTCTCAGAACCCCCAACACACCCAAATGCCCCCTGAGTAGCATTGTAGCACACTAAAGTGAGCGCTATAGCGCTACCTCCAGACCAAAAACCCCCTGAAACCTCCTTCTTCATCTCCTTCCATTCTAACCTGTTTCCAATGCTTCCAAATCCTATTTTTGGTGCCAAAAGAACCCAAAAACCATTCTAACATATCCCAAACATCACCACCATAAGAACCCTAGCCAAAACTCCCAACAAAACCAAGATCTCAACCTAGAAATCTCAGCTGGAAAACAGAACTAAAACAAGGCAAACCAAAGAATTCTATGGTTAGAAACTTACCCAAAGCTCAGCTTATGATGCTCTTTAATGGAGGAACACTCTCCCAAACTCCCAAGGCTTACTTCCCAAGCTTGAATGCTCAAGCATGGCTCAAAAATCTCAACGTAAAATGAAGGAAAGGATGGTACGGGAAGGCTCTCCAAGTTGCTCTGTTTTTCTACCTCTTTCTCAGCTCAAAAATGGTTATATCTATTCTAGGGGTGAAATGACCATTATACCCCTAGGTCAATTTAAGGGTTCTAATGGCTCCCAAGGGCAAAATTGGTATTTTCCACCTATCTCGTTAATCATAATCTCTCCAATTCCCGCCATTCTCAATAATCTCAAACACCAATAATTCATACCACATTACCCTTTAATTCCCGGCAACGTTCTAATCCTTAAAATCACCCCGAGACTCATCCTGAGCCATGAACTTAAACCTGTTGTGACTAGACCGCTAATCAATATTCCAAGATCGTCTCATGCCGAATAGCTTGAACAAACCCACATTATAATGTGGTCTCAACAACTTATCACCGACATGCATACAAATATACAATTATACCCTCAACGGGCCAAATTACCATCACACCCCTGCAATTAAAATGTGGACTCACATGCATACATTTAACATCATATTATAATATAATTCACATATACATGCATATTATCATTTAATGGAATATTTAAACAAGTATGGCCCTCCCGGCCTACTAATCCCGCCATTAAACCACATCAGAGAATTCGGGGCATTACAACTATCCCCTCCTTACAAAAATTTCATCCTCGAAATTTACCTGAACAGCTCGGGATACTGACTCCGCATATCTGACTCCAGCTCCCAGGTCGTTTCCTCGACCTTGCTGTTCCTCCATAATACCTTAACCAAAGGTATCATCTTATTCCTGAGGACCTTATCCTTTCTGTCAATAATCTGAACTGGCTGCTCCTCAAAAGAGAGATCTGGCTCGAGCTCCAGATCCTCATAGTTCATAATATAATTCACATCAGATACATACCTCCGAAGAGTTGAAACATGAAATACATTATGCACAGCTGATAAAGCTGGAGGCAAAGCTAATCTGTCAGCCACTTGACCAACCCTTTCCAGGATCTCAAATGGACCTACAAATCTAGGACTCAGCTTGCCTTTCTTCCCAAACCTTCTCACCCCTTTCCATGGCGAGACTCTAAGGAAGACATAGTCTCCCACTTGGAACTCCACGTTCCTGCGCTTGGGATCTACATAGCTCTTCTGTCTACTCTGAGAAGTAAGCATCCGAGCTCTAATCTTCTCAATGGCCTCACTGGTCCTCTGAACTGCCTCAAGACCTAAGTATCTCCTTTCACCTATCTCATCCCAATGAATGGGAGATCTACACTTCCTACCATACAGCATCTCATAAGGTGCAACTCCAATGGTAGACTGATAACTGTTGTTGTAGGAGAACTCTATCAAAGGTAGATACTTACTCCAAGATCCACCAAAGTCCAGCACACATGCTCGCAGCATGTCTTCCAATATCTGGATCGTCCTCTCAGATTGCCCATCTATTTGAGGATGATAAGCAGTACTGAACTTCAACTGTGTCCCCATGGCTTTCTGCAAACTCCCCTAGAACTTGGAAGTAAAAGTAGGGTCCCGATCTGACACGATCGACCTAGGTGCTCCATGGAGGCGCATGATCTCTCTCACGTAAAGATCTGCATACTGGTCAACTGTATATGTAGTCCTCACTAGCAGAAAGTTAGCTGACTTGGTGTAGCGGTCCACTATCACCCAAATAGAATCATGCTAACCAACAGTCCTGGGTAAGCCCACCACGAAATCCATCGTGATGTCTTCCCACTTCCATTCTGGGATATCCAGAGGCTGCAACAACCCTGTCGGCCTCTAATGCTCAGCCTTGACCTGCTGACATGTCAAGCACGTAGCTACATACTCTACTACATCTCTCTTCATCCCTGGCCACCAATACAATGATCTCACATCCTGATACATCTTCGTGGTGCCTGGATGCAAAGAGTAAGGTGTAGTATGAGATTCATCCAGAATCTCTCGCCTCAAAGCAGTGTCTAACGGAACACATATCCGCCCTTTGTATCTCAACAAGCCTCTCTCAGACACTGTATAATCTCTGGATGCTCCAGCCAGAACATCCTCTGTGATCTTGATCAGCTGTGGATCACTCAGCTGACCCTCCTTAATTCTCTCCAACAGCGTAGATTGTAGCGTAATATTAGCCAACTGGCCCACCAGTAACTCTACACTAGCTCTGGTCATGTCATCTGCTAACTCTCTGGCTATCATCCTCATACCATGAATCTTTCCCGGACCCTTCCAGCTTAAAGCATCAGCTACCACGTTGGCCTTTCCTGGGCGATACAAAATCTCACAGTCATAATCTTTTACTAACTCCAGCCAACACCTTTGCCTCATATTAAGATCTTTCTGGGTGAAGAAGTACTTAAGGCTCTCGTGGTCTGTATAGATCTCACACTTCTCTCCATAGAGATAATGTCTCCATATCTTTAAAGCAAAGACCACAGCCGCCAACTCTAAATCATGAGTGGGATATCTCTTTTCATACTCCTTCAACTGACGAGAAGCATAAGCAATTACCTTCTCTGATTGCATCAAAACACAGCCCAAACCCTGATGAGAAGCATCACAATAAATTACAAACTTCACCTGATTCGTCGGAAGACTCAGAATCGAAGCTATAATCAACCTCTGCTTCAGTTCCTAGAAGTTGTCCTCACATTTATCTGACCACACAAATTTTTGGCTTTTGCGTGTCAGTTCAGTCAAAGCACTAGCTATCTTTGAGAACCCTTCCACGAAACATCTATAGTGACATGCCTATCCAAGGAAACTTCTAACCTCAGAAGCATTCTTTGGCCTTGGCCAATCTCTGACCGCTTCAATCTTCGCTGGATCTACTTTAATCCCCTCCTTACTGACAATATGCCCAAGAAAGGATACCTGAGACAACCAAAACTCACATTTCTTGAATTTAGCAAATATTCTGTGCTCCCTCAGTCTCTGTAGAACCAACCTTAGATGATGCTCATGCTCTGACTCAGACTGAGAATATACCAGAATATCATCGATGAAGATGATCACAAACTGGTCTAGATAATCCTTGAACACTCTGTTCATCAGATCCATAAAAGCAGCAGGGGCATTATTCAATCCAAAAGACATAACTAGGAACTCATAATGCCCATACCTAGTACGAAAAGCAGTCTTCGGTATATCTCCCTCCTTGACCCTCAACTGATGATAACCAGAACGAAGGTCAATCTTTGAGAATACCTTCTTATCTTGTAACTGATCAAACAGATCATCTATCCTTGGCAAAGGATACTTATTCTTAATTGTCAGCTTATTCAGTTCTCTGTAATCAATACACATTCTCAGAGAACCATCTTTCTTCTTTACAAACAGAACTGGCGCACCCCAAGGTGAAAAACTAGGTCTGATAAAACCCAAATCCAACAGTTCTTGCAACTGCACTTTTAACTCTTTCAACTTAGCTGGGGCCATTCTGTAAGGTGCTCTAGACACTGGCTCCATCCCTGGTGCCAGTTCTATCGCGAACTCAATTTCTCTGTGCGGTGGCAACCCTGGAAAATCTTCTGGAAACACATCCAGAAATTCACAAACAAGTCTGGTCTCTTCTGGTCTCACTGGCACGACCTGAGTGGTATCAACCACACTGGCTAAGAACCCAATGCAACCTCCTTGCAATAGATCCCTAGCCCTCAACACAGAAATCATAGGAATGCGAGGTCCATGCACAACACCAACAAACACAAAAGGATCCTCACCTTCAAGCTCAAAGGTGACCATCTTCCTTCTGCAATCAATGGTTGCCCCATACTTTGCCAACCAATCCATACCCAATATCATATCAAAGTCAGTCATAACCAACTCTATCAAATCCACTGACAATTCTCTGCCCTCCACTATCACTGGCAAAGATCTGACCCATCTCCTAGATACCACTAACTCTCCAGTGGGTAACAAAGTACCAAAACCCACAGCATAAAAATCACAGGGTCTACACAGTCTATCAATAATACTACTAGCAACAAAAGAATGTGTAGCACCAGAATCAATCAAGACATTATAAGGGGTTCCAGCACTAAGAAGCTGACCTGTAACAACTGAGGGAGAAGCCTCAGCTTCTGCTTGAGTTAATGCGAACACTCGAGCTGGGGCCGAGCTGTCCGCCTTTCTAGGTTCTTCTATCCTTGCCTTAGGGCAATCCTTTTTAAGATGACCCACTGCTCCACATGAGAAGCAGGCCCTCACCCTACACTCTCCCAAGTGATGCCTCTTGCATCTGGGGCACTCAGGATAAGACTTCCAGGCTTCACCACCACCTGGACGACCCATTGAAATACCACGGGGTTGCCTATCAGGACCTGGAACTAGGAAGGTGTCAGGAACCTTCCTCTTCTGATCACTGGGGCCTACACCCCTACCAGAACCCACAAATGGAGGACCTGTCCTCCTAAAGTCCTTTCTGGCTGCACTATCATGCCAGATTTTGTTCTCTGTACTCTCAGCTGTGAGTGCCTTCTCAACCACCTGTGCATAGGTAGTAACCCCAGCCACAGTGGTGATACAAACATCACGGGCTAATCTGGGTTGTAGCCCCTGCAAAAACCTCTCTCTCCTGGTCCCATTAGTGGGCACCAGCTCCATGGCAAACTTTGCCAAACGATCAAACTTTAAGGCATACTCAGTGACTGAAAAATTTCCCTGAAGTAGCCTAATGAATTCCTCAGCCTTAGCTGCCCTGATAGCATCATTATAATATTTCTCATTAAACAGAGTCTAAAACTCTTCCCAACTCAGGGCATTTACATTCTTGGTCTGGGTAATCACTTCCCACCAAATCTGGGCATCCTCCCGAAACATATAAGTGGCACAGGCCACCCTCTCATTACCAGTTACCCTCATGAAATCAAGGATAGTGGTAATCATACTCATCCACTGCTCTGCCTTGGCAGGATCTGCACTGCCCTCAAATACAAGAGGTTGCTGCTTCCTGAACCTTTCATAGAGAGGTTCCCATTTATTCCCAACCTCAGGCAGATGCTCTACTGCAGGCACCAACACAGGGGGTGCCTCTGATACACTAGCCACTGTAGGGGCTTGCTGCTGTTTCAGGAGACGAAGCTCCTCTCCCTGTCTTAACACTATCGCCTGTAGATCACTAATTATCTGCTGCCAGTTTACAGGAGCTGGCTGTGGAATCTGTGACTGGTCATTTCCCTGACCCTGACTATTATTATTATTCTGGCCCTGATCACTCTGGCCAGCTGAAGTATCTGTCTGCCCTGGATTCATTCTTATCTGACACCTTGCTGAAATAATGATCAATACGGCCAGTCAGGTAGTAATAACTAAACCTCTTGCCGCCTTACGGTCCAAGAACAAACAGACAATTATCACATTCCACAGTCATACCATTATACAAACAGATACATGTTTATAGCATTTAGCACTTAGCATGTATCACATAATATGTAACGCCCTGCTACCTTAGAGCCGTTACTTAGTGAGTTTAAAAATAGAAATCGTGCTTTTGACTGACTCTAAGTGGTTTCTAAAACCAAAAGTGTGAATAAATCAGAATTTAAGGCTGTACTCTTTTAAAATGTTTAGTTTCATTGAAAACGTTAAGTATCAAACATCTGGGATCCCAAAAATAAGGTTTTACAAAATATTTACAACTCAAAAATAGATTTACACCAGGTTAACTATCAAAAGAATGGATTAATACAGCCATTTACAAAATGCCCCCAACCAAAGCAGTCGGGCAGGCCGAACATGTACGCGCCGCCCCCACGCTCTCCATACTCATGGCTGGTTGACTGACTCCTTGCTTTTACCTGCCACACGGAGCACCCGTGAGCCGAAGCCCAGCAAGAAAACCCAAATAGTACTTAACATATGCAAATAATATAGCTGGCATAATTCACTGATAAATAGGAAAACCATCAGATTAAACAAGCACGGCCATGCCGCCCCAGAGGCCTTACCAAAGCTTGGGGTCTCGGTCCTCACCGTAGGATAACTCATGTATCCCTTGGGTCCCACCCTGGCTATAGCATCCCATGTGCTGAGCATTACTTCCGGCCCCACTGCCGTACCCGGCCTACGCCACTCTCGGCCTTAGCCGTTCATTCCATTATAATCTCACATATAATACATTCAGAAACAACCATTCAAACATACAATAGTTCATCTAAGATTACACATTTGCACACAATACAATCTAGGGCCGTGCCCTGAAATCACACAGTGGGCCCATGCCCTATTCTCGGGTGTTCCGGTTTTCTTACCTTTAGATTCGGTAGCCTTGATCACCTGACTCCTTGAGCACGATCCTACCCGAGCCCTAGCACTTACCTAAGAAAAATTCACAAGTCAAAGTCATCACCAACCTCAAGTCACAAACCTAGCCTCGGGACTAATCCCGAGCCCCCGGGAAGTCCTAGATCCCCAAAACAAAGTGGCGGAATCAAGCCCCAAACCCTAGGTCAAAATCCCTTCACAAAAGCCCAAAAATCCCCTCTGTGAACAGTGTAGCGCTACAGCGCTCAAAAGAGGGCGCTGTAGCGCTACAAGCAGAACCACCCCACCAGAACAGGGGCTAGCGCTACAGCGCCCCCTGACTAGTGCTGTAGCGCTAGTTGCAGCCAGACCAAACCCAAAATCGCATCTTGCGATTTTCTTTTCCCATTTCAACTCCAAACTTGCCCAAACCTTTTCCAAACCCAAAAACACACATAACCACACCTCACACTCATCCCTAGCATCCCATGAACTCAATCCCATGCTCAAGCAACCCAAAACTCAAAATCTAACACAATGAACCCAAAAACCAGAAATCCACTCAAACAACAAGGATAGGGTCTTAGAAATCATACCGTGGGTGGAATTTCGACCTTGAATTGAACCCTAGACCTCCTTGGCTTGCACCTTCACAACCTTGACCTATTTTCCCCAAAAACCCCATCCATTTAGCTCAAAAACACAATCCAAACCAGTCAAGCCCTAAAACAGAAAATCCCCAAGAACTTACCTCAATTTCTGATGTGATCTTGCTAACCCCTTGCCAATCCTCAAGCCTAGCTTAGGATCCTTGATGCTCAGCCTACCCTAGCTCTCCACTGAGCTTGACTCCAAGAAAAATGAAGGAAATTGGTTGGGAGAGCCACAAACCGTTCTTTTGGAGCAAAAACCCCTTCAGCTTTTCTCTCTTTTCTTTTCTCTTCTTCTTTCTTTCTTTTCAGCCTATAACCCTTTTTCTACAAAATCCACTAAGTATAAAGCCCTTCTTTAATTTATCTCTTACAAGCCTAATGACCAAAATGCCCTCCCTTAATAATTCTAAACCTTTATGCCCATAAAGGGGCATTTTAGTCCTATTACCCAAATTCCCACTAATTCCTCAAGTGTTCCTAATAATTCCCGCTCGCTACCCAATACCTGATTAATCATTAAACATACATTCATCATCATCAAGATTAACCTCAATATATTTCCAAATTCTCATTAAAACTCCCCAGGCTTAACCCAAGCCGGGTATAGATTCCCGCTTTGACTTTTCCGCTAACCCGCTCACTCTAGGATCGTCTCGAGTCATAGATCACAGGTATCAACATAGTCATGCCCAACATGGCCAAATTACAAATATGCTCAATCAGGACTACATGCATACTAATTCACATAGTCATGCATCACAATTAATCAAATAGTCATATAACGTGCATTAAATCATAGTCATGCATTAAACACATAAAAGTCACACACAGAATCCCATTATGCCCTCCAGGCACACTACTCCAGGCTCTTAAGCCTTAATAGTGAATTTGGGGTCGTTACATAATAGTTCATAATAACCATACTAATAAGTATGTTCCAGCAATCCCAGTACTAATAAGCACACAGTTGCTGAGGATATAATATTTCAGGGCACAGGTTTAACATGGTGTCTCATGGATACAGGTAAAGCATATATATCACATTTAAACAGTTATACATATAACTACATAAATAGTTACCAAACCATGAGTCGAGCTTGACTTCAGTGATGTGTGTACATGCCCAGCCAGTCTATAGGAACCCTAACCTTGGCACGCTCTGATACCAAGTTGTAACGTCCTGGTTACCCCAGAACAGTTACGGTGATCGGTGAATCGGAAATTTGACCCGCTACCTGAGTCCTTTGGTTAAAAACATGCTCTAAGTGTTATTAACAGGCTAAGGTGGAAAATCAATCAAAAGGAAAGGATATATTTTATTAAATACATAAACTGCTCCTGAGCGCATCAAAACATTTACAAGTCATTCATAATACAAAATGGCCACTACTATTTCAAATTTACAACCCCGCCGACCTAAGTGGCAAAAATAGGGTAAACCCCCTAGTTCCTCTAAGAACTCCTTGGCCGTGGTGGTCAAGCGGCCGCATATGTACACATCACCACCTAAGCTCTCCACTCGAGGCTCGGTGAGCTTTTCTTCCCTTTACCTGCACCACATAGCACCCATGAGCCAAGGCCCAGCAAGAAAACACAATATAGCATGATATAATATCAACAATGATCATAATAATCACTCAGGACTATCAGTCCAAAACAGATAGGTGACGGTCGCAAAAGTCACTAATGTGGGAATAGCTCCCTTCAGCCTTGTGACGATAGGGTCATCGGGGCTTAACAGGTAAGTGAACCTTTCATTAGCTTAACCAGGATAGGTGCATGGTGACTGGTCACAAACATAACCTTCCTCATGACCATAGAGTCATAACCCTAGAACATCATTCCCTAGCCATGTGACAAGCGGTCACCTGGGCCTTAGGCCCTGGCTCTGAGTAACTAGTCTTAGACTAGCCAAGCGCTTATAAGTTTCATTGACCTTAGGGTCGATCCAGAATAAATTCCTTAGAGCCATTCAATGCTGATATCGATTAGATCTAATCTTCATTTGGCCCTACGTTCATGACGCTATGCCATTTCTGACTCTTAGGTCAGTATCCCTGACTAGTCAGTGCCATATACAAATAAACAATATTCGCTAGCATTTAATAGGCAATCCATGTCCACATTTATCAATCAACATGCCTCAATACAATCACGCATGTCACATATACACAGGGTGCAGTTTTCTTACCTCAAGTTCGAGCGAGAAATGTTATAAGGGCGACCCCTGAGAACGATCGATCTTTTGGTTCCTTAGTGGTTACCTAATCACAACCAATTATAACCTCCATTAATGAGAATCCACAATAATAGGGCCTTAACCTAAGCACCACTCTCGAGACCTCGAAACATGCCCACACGGTGAGTAGATTCGATCCCGGGCCTTAAGGATTTACCCCTAGCGCCCCAGCGCTATTCTCAGAACCCCCAACACACCCAAATGCCCCCTGAGTAGCATTGTAGCACACTAAGGTGAGCGCTATAGCGCTACCTCCATACCAGAAACCTCCTTCTTCATCTCCTTCCATTCTAACCTGTTTCCAATGCTTCCAAATCCTATTTTTGGTGCCAAAAGAACCCAAAAACCATTCTAACATATCCCAAACATCACCACCATAAGAACCCTAGCCAAAACTCCCAACAAAACCAAGATCTCAACCTAGAAATCTCAGCTGGAAAACAGAACTAAAACAAGGCAAACCAAAGAATTCTATGGTTAGAAACTTACCCAAAGCTCAGCTTATGATGCTCTTCAGTGGAGGAACACTCTCCCAAACTCCCAAGGCTTACTTCCCAAGCTTGAATCATCAATAATGGCTCAAAAATCTCAAAGGAAAATGAAGGAAAGGATGGTACGGGAAGGCTCTCCAAGTTGCTCTGTTTTTCTACCTCTTTCTCAGCTCAAAAATGGTTATATCTATCCTAGGGGTGAAATGACCACTATACCCCTAGGTAAATTTAAGGGTCTAAAGGCTCCCAAGGGAAAAATTGGTATTTTCTACCTATCTTGTTAATCATAATTAACGCTCTCCAATTCCCGCCATTCTCAATAATCTCAAACACTAATAATTCATACCCCGTTACCCTTTAATTCCTGGCAACATTCTAATCCTTAAAATCATCCCGAGACTCATCCCGAACCCTGAACTTAAACCTGTTGTGACTAGACCGCTAATCAATATTCCAAGATCGTCTCATGCCGAATAGCTCGAACAAACCCACATTATAATGTGGTCTCAACAACATATCACCGACATGCATACAAATATACAATTATACCCTCAACGGGCCAAATTACCATCACACCCCTGTAATTAAAATGTGGACTCACATGCATACATTTAACATCATATTATAATATAATTCACATACACATGCATATTATCATTTAATGGAATATTTAAACAAGTATGGCCCTCTCGGCCTACTAATCCCGCCATTAAACCACATCGGAGAATCTGGGGCATTACAACAACAGACACCCTTTGGACGCTGGTTTCCTTGGAGGAGGGCCGAGCGTGGGGAGGATCTTGACAACAAGAGGCAGAGTAGGAGCATCTATGGTGGACGCATCGACTTGGGAGGTGGGATCCGCGGCCGGGCTCATAACAATGGGAGCTGGGGAGGAGGAGTCTTCTCGGTCCTCTTAGAGACCTTAGCAGGCCAATCAGACTTCTGCGAGGCTCTCTGGCGCTTACTCTTCTTAGCCCCCTCACCCCTGGCGAGCATGGTCTCAAGATCAGAATCCATAGTACCTGCACAGTCACCACATTATAAGAAATTTCAAGACACAAAAGTTTGCATAATGCAGACAGTCAAGGAATAAAAGGACGAGTAACAAGGAACCTAACTGGAACTCTCCCCCGAGCTCGTGCTTGGAGACCACGTAATTTCCCAATCTTCGAAAGAGGCAGGGGGAGTCCCTTCCCTATATGTGGAAGTTATCCTCGAAAGGTCCCTATAATCATTCGTCCCATAGTGGATGGCTATTCCATCCCAGACCTCGTTCAAACTATACATCATATCGTATTTCTCTAACCAGCTATGAAACCTATGGACCCTCTCATCTACCCAGGACCATACATAAAAATTGTCCCTTTCATCTGGGCACAAGATTAGAGTGTCGGGTTTATGCTTAAGTAGCGAAGGAGGCCATAAAGCCGAGCTAAGGATGACTATACGCCCTAAATATCCACGGGCTATTAGCGAGCTGAGAAATGGCATAATAACATCAGCCACATGGATGCCACGTACCCGGAGCTGCTGTTGCCATGTCCTACCTCTCCAGCTCGAGGTAACCAAAGGCTTAATGAGATTACTAAGGAGTCAGGTCAGAAGTATGGACACCACGGGCTAAGAATACATCAAGGTCGAGGTACGAGCTTGAGTTGGCACCTCTGACCCCTTATAAAGTCAACCACGCAATGTAAACGTGCATATATCAGACCTCACGTGTCTGATATATCCCTGAATTCTCGAACACGTAGCATAAACGTGTGTGTTCAGGCACCCACGACTGGGTTGGGCCGTGCGGCCCATTATCCCCCTTACCTATTGATTAGACCACACTTCATTTGTCAGGTTTTAGGAATTAATCATGAATGTCACAGAAGTGACATGATTGGTAAGAAGGTCACGGGATGGCCCCCCTTGCCAACCCCCAGGTGCCCTCTCCCTATAAATATGGAGACCCTGGGAGTTGCAAGGGGTTGGATTCTATTTTGTAAAGAAATACCCTGTAAAAAATATCAGAAAGATAGCAATAATATAGGCTGGTGGACTAGAAGGATTTTAACCTTTGAACCACCTAAAAAAGTATTCGTGTTACCATTTTACTTTAAGATAATTCATCTATTACGGTTCATTGAGTAGCACTAATCCCACTCTTATTCTATTAATTATTGGTTGCTAAAGAACCGCGTCAACAATGACCATACCTCTGTCACTCGAGCTCGAAGCCTCGTCATTGGCCTCGTTCCCCGAGCACGGACGGCGAACTGGGGATCGTGCCTTAGAGCTTCGCCTCGAGGGAAGGCTGCCAGCTAGGCACAAACTCCCACTTGGTGTACTTCTTGTTGGACCAGTCGTTTGTGGATTGATCCTTCCCCAGGAGACCATAAGCTTGAAGCCTATTTTCATGAAGAAGATAGGAAAGGGAGCGCCTGCCATAAGGGAGTTGAAGCAAAGTCTCCTTGTGCTCCTTCATCTCATCAGTAGGAGTAGGTCGATGATAATTGGCTGAAGAAGTGAATGTACTATGAGTGGTTCGAGCCTAAGCAAAAATTTGAGCATAAAAAGAAAAAAGATCGTATACTTATGGATTCGCCTGAATGAATAGTGTCTGGAGGGAGTCGTTATATGAGCGGTTCAGGAAGCAACAACCCCCAATCTTTGAGGGTGGACCGGACCCATTGAAGGCTGAGCAATGGCTGACTATGATTACGACTATTCTGGATTTCATGAGGGTAAAGGGGCATGACAGAGTGGCCTGTGCCACTTATATGTTGAGAGAGGATGCGCGCATCTGGTGGGAAGTGGCATCGCAGACCAGGGATGTTACTGCTTTGAGTTGGGAAGGCTTTAGAGACTTGTTCAGTCAGAAATACTACAATGTTGCCGTCAGGGCAGCAAAAGTTAATGAATTTGTGGGTTTGGTGCAGGCCAATATGACCGTTACTGAATATGCCCTAAAATTTGACAGACTTGTGAATTTTGCACCAGATCTTGTGCCTACTGATGTAGCTAGGCAAGACAGATTTATCAGGGGGCTTAATGCCATGATAGCTTAGGATGTTAGGATCACAACAGTTGCTGGGGGAACAACTTATGCCCAGGTCGTTGAGAAGGCTCTTACCGCTGAGGAAGCAGAGAATAAGATTTGGAAAAAGAGTGCGGTGAGGCGTGAAGGTCGCAGGGTGGTGCCTCCTTATTATGGGATAGGTAGGGGCGGAGGCCCCAGTGACTTCAAGAGAAAGACTCTTGACACTTCGACCGTTGCTGGTCCTGATAGGAGGGGTCGGGGTGGTCAAGGTGGCCGTCAGGGTGGCGGCAAGGCGTGGCGGACCTATCCAGAGTGCCCGAGGTGTAGAAGACGCCACCTGGGCGAATGTCAGGCCAAGGCTTGTTTTGTGTGTGGAATAGTGGGGCATCTCAGGAAAGACTGCCCAACAGTGAAGAAAGGTGAAGTAGGAAAGGTGGATAGCTTAACTCCAGCTCGAGTATTCACTTTGACTCAGGCAGAGGCCGAGGCTAGTCCCTCGGTAGTGATAGGTCAGCTTTCTAGCGCCGGCTCTCCTTTTACTGTATTAATTGATTCTGGTGCTACACATTCCTTTGTTTCTAGTAAAGTGATTGATAGATTGTGTAGACTTAATGAGTATTGGACTGCAAGGTTTGGGACTTTATTGCCTATAGGGGAACTGGTAGTTTCTAGGAGATGGATTAGGGCACTGCCAGTGATGATTGATAGTAGGGAACTTTCGGTAGATATGATTGAGTTAGACATGGAGAATTTCGTATTGATCTTAGGGATGGATTGGTTGGCCAGGTATGGGGCAACTATTGACTGCAGGAAGAAGATGGTGACTTTTGAGCCTGAGGGCAAGGATCCTTTTGTCTTTGTGGGTGCGGTGTCTGGACCCCGCGTACCCATGATTTCAGCATTGAGAGCCAGAGACTTGTTACAGGGTGGATGTATAGGTTTTCTGGCTAGTGTGGTGGACATTACCAGGGTTATGCCAGCAGGGCCGGGAGAGACCAGATTGGTGTGTGATTTTTTGGATGTATTTCCTAAGGATCTACTAGGATTGCCACCGAACAGGGAGATTCAATTTTTGATTGAGTTAGCACTAGGGACAAAACCAGTATCACATGCACCATATAGGATGGCACCAGCAGAGTTGAAGGAGCTAAAGATACAGGTACAAGAACTTCTGGATTTGGGATTCATCAGGCCTAGTTATTCTCCATGGGGCACTCCAGTGTTGTTTGTTAAGAAGAAGGACGGGACTCTGAGAATGTGTATAGACTACAAAGAATTGAACAAGTTAACTATCAAGAATAAGCACCCTCTACCAAGGATTGATGACTTGTTCGATCAGCTGTAGGGAAAGACGGTGTTCTCAAAGATTGATCTACGATCTGGTTATTACCAGCTGAGGATCAAAGATGAGGATATACTGAAGACGGCCTTCCGAACACGGTTTGGGCACTATGAGTTTTTGGTCATGTCTTTTGGTTTGACCAATGCCCCGGCAACTTTTATGGATCTGATGAACAGGGTGTTGAAGGACTTCTTGGATTAGTTCGTCATTGTCTTCATCGACGACATCTTGGTATACTCCAGCTCAGAGGCAGAGCATGAGCAGCATCTTCGACAGGTTTTACAGAGGTTAAGGGAGCATCAGTTATATGCCAAGTTTAAGAAGTGTGAGTTTTGGTTGCCAGAGGTGACTTTTCTTGGGCATATAGTTGGTGCAGAAGGGATTAAGGTGGATCCGTCCAAGGTGGAAGCAGTGAGAGATTGGCCGAGGCCAAGGAACACCTCAGAGGTGCGGAGTTTCCTTGGGTTGGCAGGCTATTACAGGCGGTTTGTAGAGGGATTTTCAATGATTTCTTCACCAATGATAGAATTGACAAGGAAGAATCAGAAGTTTGTTTGGTCAGAGAAGTGTGAGAATAGTTTCCAAGAGTTGAAGCGACGGCTTATTTCTGCACCTGTGCTGAGTCTTCCTTCGGAGGAGGGAGCGTTTGTAGTCTACTGTGATGCATCGAGGATAGGTTTAGGCTGTGTGTTGATGCAGAATGAGAAGGTTATAGCCTATGCATCGCGGCAGCTAAAGGAGTATGAGCAACGGTATCCTACCCATGATTTAAAACTAGCAGCAGTGGTATTCGCACTGAAGGTGTGGTGACATTACCTGTATGGGGAGAAGTGCAAGATATATACTGACCATAAGAGTTCGAATTATTTCTTCACTCAGAAGGATCCGAACATGAGACAGAGGCGTTGGTTGGAGCTGGTTAAAGATTATGACTGTGATATCCTTTATCACCCAGGGAAAGCCAATGTTGTGGTGGATGCGTTGAGCTGGAGGGGCCCAGGACAGTTGTATAGTTCCACCCAGATCTCGAGAGAGTTAGCTAATGAGATGGCCAGGGCAAAGATAGAGTTGGTGGTAAGCCAGTTAGCTAATATTACTTTGCAGTCGACCCTGCTAGAGCGGATTAAGGAGGGTCAATTAGTGGATGCGCAGTTGCAGGAGGTTAGACAGCATGTCTTGGCAGGGACATCTAGGGATTATTCTGTTACTGAGACTGGTATGCTTCGACATCAGGGACGGATTTGTATTCCGGCAAATGAGGGGATCAGACGAGAGATACTAGATGAGTCTCACACTACGCCATACTCACTTCATTCGGGTACCACGAAGATGTATCAGGATCTACGGACATTGTATTGGTGGCTCGGAATGAAGAAGGATGTGGTAAAGTATGTGGCTAGATGTTTGTCATGTCAGCAGGTAAAGGCTGAGCATCAGCGACCAGCGAGATTGCTTCAGTCTTTGGGTATTCCAGAGTGGAAGTGGGAGGACATCACTATGGATTTTGTGGGAGGACTACCCAGGACAGTGGGACTTTGTGACTCAGTGTGGGTGATAGTGGACAGATACACCAAGTCAACTCATTTTCTACCAGTGAAGTCGACTTACACAGTGGAACAGTATGCAGAGCTGTATGTGAGAGAGATAGTTCGTCTCCATGGGGTTCCAAACTCTATTGTATCTGATCGAGACCCTATCTTTACCTCCAAGTTTTTGGGAGCTCTGCAGAAATCCATGGGAACTTAGTTGAAGTTTAGCACAGCTTTTCATCCTCAGACCGATGGACAGTCTGAGAGGATGATTCAGGTATTAGAGGACATGCTTAGGGCGTGTGTGATTGACTTCGAGGGATCTTGGAGCAAGTATCTTCCGTTGATCGAATTCTCATATAACAATAGTTATCAATCCACGATTGGAGTGGCTCCTTGTGAGATGTTATACGGAAGGAAGTGCAGATCACCCATTCATTGGGATGAGATGGGTGAGAGAAAGTATTTGGGGCCAGACATGGTTCAGAAGACCAATGAAGCCATTGAGAAGATTCGAGCCAGAACGCTTGCTTCGCAGAGTAGACAGAAAAGCTACGCTGATCCTAAGCGTAGGGACGTGGAGTTCTAGGTTGGGGACCACGTGTTTCAGTGAGTTTCACCACTGAGAGGGGTGAGGAGATTTGGAGTAAAGGTCAAGCTGAGCCCTCGGTTTGTTGGACCTTTTGAGATTTTAGAAAGGATTGGACAAGTGGTTTACAGGTTGGCTTTGCCACCATCGTTGTCAGGAGTTCATGATGTATTCCATGTCTCCATGTTGCGGAAGTATGTTTAAGATACGACACATGTGCTGAAGTGTGAGGTTTTAGAGTTACAGACAGATTTGTCCTATGAAGAGCGACCAGTTCAGATTTTGGATCGGAAGGACAAAGTTTTACGGAATAAGACAATTCTGTTAGTTAAGGTGTTATGGAGAAATAGCAAGGTCGAGGAAGTGACCTGGGAGTTAGAGACAGCGATGTGGGATTAGTATCCCGAGCTATTCAGGTAAATTTCGAGGACGAAATTCTCAGTAGGAGGGTTGTAATGACCCAAAATCACTAATTTGGCTTAAGGGCCTTGATTAGTGTGCCGAGAGGGCATAATTGGTTTATGTGTGAATTTATTGATTTAATGCATGATTATATGATAAGCATGCTTGAATGGTTATGTAAATGTTAATGTGATTATATGCTTTAATTGTGAGAACCACATTATTATGTGGGTAAATCTGCAGCAAGTGACTTGAGGCGATCCTAAGGAGCTAGATAGCGGGAAAGTCACAACGGGGTTTAATACTTGACTTTGGACAAGTCAAGGGGTATTTCAGGTATTGGATGGTTATTTAGATTATCGGGTTATGGAAATAAATAATTGGAGATATGTTTGAGGTTAGGAAGTCTAGGTGGGAATATTGGGGAATTTTACCATTTTGCCCTCGGGGGCGTTTTCGGTACCCCGAGCCTTGGGATTAGCTTAATTGCTTAAGGATAGAATAGAGAAACTTTAGAAAACAGTAGAACATAATAAACCAACCCTTTCCTCTTTCTCCCCTTTCTCTCTCAAAGGAAACTCTTGGAATCTAAAGGAACTCATGTGAAAGCTCTGTGATTTTGGCTTGGGTCTTGAGGGATTAGCTCAATTTTAGCAAAGGAATTCAACCAGGACTAAGGTAAGGATTGATTCCCATTTTCTATTGTTGAATTGAAGTTGGGAATTTGGAAGTTAGCTCAGAAATTGCTTAAAGGATTGATTCTACAGTGAAGGTAAGCTCGAATTTATGGTTTAATGGCTGAATTTTAGTGTTTCCATGGTTGGTTTTGATGTTTTTGAGCATGTGAGTTTCAGAGATGGAGGTGAGTATTTGGTGGGTTTCTAGTCTAGATTCCAGCTGGGTTGTGTTGCTGGAATCTTGTGGGAAGTCTTTGGATAATTGAGTTATGGGATTGGTGTAGTTTTGGATGAGTTTGAGTGAGGTTTGAGAGTAAAAAATGGAGGTTTTTCTGGGTTCAAAGGGGTCAGGCCGCGGCATAGTTCTTGGTGAGTCGCGGCCCTTTGAAGCTGGTGTATGCTGAGGAAGGAGGGTGGGTCGCGGCATGGTCTGGGTAGGGCCACAGCCCGTGTCTGGTTTTGGGTGTGGGGGAGCCTCTGGTTGGGGCCATGCCGCGGCATGGGTGGCTAGTGCTGCAGCCCTTAAGGGATTTTTGGATTTTGAGATTCTAGGCATGGGAATTTAACCTAGGGTGCTCGGGGTTGAATCTTTTACCATGTTTGGTGGAGTTCAATGTTTTGGAGACTAGAACTTTGTCTAGAAGCCCTTTTAAGATTGTTGATGGTGTCCTTTATCTTGGTTGTGACTAGGTGCTAAGCTAGGGCTCGGGATCAGATCGCGCTCAAGGAGCATCGCTCGTAGTTAGTACACTCGGAAGCCAAAGGTAAGAAAACTGCATCTGGTTGTGGATTTGTAATGGGACTAAGGGCTCCCTATTATGTATGCTTTGAATGGATGGTATTATGCCATGTAAACAGTAAACCAACGACCTAAGAGTGCCAACGTTTACACTAGCACACAGGGCGTGGCTCGGCCACTGGTAGCCGAGGACAGCTTATTATGCACTGAGCTCTGTTTAAGCAGGCCGGAGTCAGTGGGGTAAACAGAGGGTGCAACCTAAGTTGTCGTCCCTAATTATCATGTGACTTGACTGTTATTAGTGATTAGTTGCATCGTTGGTTCTGATTACATGTTGTGTGATTAATGTGGAATGTTAAGTGTTTGATCATGCTTAAAGGATTATTCATTTGTTATTATTGTTGTGATGTATATTATGTTTTCTTGCTGGGCCTTGGCTCACGGGTGCTACATGGTGCAGGTAAAGGCAAGGGCAAACTTGATCAGCTCTGACTTGGAGAGCTCTATGAGCGGAATGTACATGATCAGCTGCTCAGCCGCCATGGTTGAGAGGATAACAGGAACCTAAGAGCTATAAACATTTGTTTTACCTTAGAGTGGTTGATGGTTGTCAGTATTTTGGAAATTTTGTAAACTAACTTTTAAACACCATTCCTTTTTGGGATCCCATGTATAAATCTATTTTAAGTATATGAAATGTACCTTTTGAGACCAAAACCATTTTAACCCTAGCACATTTATGGTCTAGTGACACGTTTTTAACTAAATGACTTGATTAGCAAGTCCTGCACCTTTATAAGTACACAGTGTAGCAGTCTTGGCTATCCAGGGCGTTACATTTTTGGTCTACACGATACGATAGTCGAAATCAAGATAACCCAGTAAAAGCCATATTAGCATCATTTATGCAAAAATCGGGGTTTGGAAAATCTTAACAACAGAAGAGCCTAAAAATTACACGACATTGACTAAAGCATTCTGATACTAAAAGATGGTGTCCAAATGCTACTACAACAATAAACATGCATGGAAAAACAGAATGTACATGAACATAGAACAGATACCTACACAGTGTGGCTGGTGGGTACAAAGAAATCGATGATCGAAGGAGAGGTTGCAAGAATGATCTCACGGAGTCGAACAGGCCAACAATGCTTTGTTTCCTCAGCTTGGAGAACATACAACAGTAGAACGAGTTTTAAGTTATGGGTTTTTGTTCTTCCCTTTTCTTTGAAAACTTAAAAGCATAAAATTTAAATGAAGAAGACGAAGGGCTTATAGGCCCAAAGGATGTCAAACAACGAAATGATCTGGACCATTGGCCAATTTCGATATCTGATTGAACAGTCAAGGAAAAATAGAAGGGTGGCGCCATAAAATTGGCAGGTGGATGGACGTGCGCATGGTGTAAAAGACACTCAAGTACTCTAACCATCCAATACCTGGCTGACACGTGTCTACACTCGAGTGCAATTGATGGTACAATTTCCAAGAAGGGCAGTTCAAAAGTTTCCTTCTCATGGGATTCGAACTGATACTTTTGAGGGGGCAAAATGTTACACCTAGATTTCGAGATAAGAAGTTATGACCTTGAAAACTGGGCTCGTCGGGAGTAAGCTCGAAATACAACCGGTCATCATATGGTCCAACCGTTGAACCTCTTTAAAGTAAACAACGACCTTGAGGATGTATAGCCTCGAGTATTCTCTGAGCTCGCAACGGCATGACACTTAAATATATTTTTCACCGATTGCCTTCAGGCGAGATAGCTCAAGCTTGGAAAGTGCAAGCTCGGATGCGATAGCCTCGTCAGCATCTACTTGTCCCGAGCATAGTGCGAAGTTGGGTGGCGAGCTCGTGATTGACTCATAGTCTCGACAGACTCAATGCCAATTGTTGATCTCAAAGATTTGATGAATCATCTGGGATAACCCATTACGTGTGAACATGTTTATTGTTGTACAATCCCAATATTTAAGGGATATCATTTAATCTGTTATCCGTTTCCGATCTTCATGGGACATTTCCGTGTATGTAGGAGATAATGCATTTAATAGCATTATGTTAATTGATTTACAGAATATCTTCCCAAAATATGTGGGAATGAATTCTGCAGTCTTCCCTATAAATAGAGAGGGAAACACCATTTGTAAAGGATCGATTTTTGATTTCTGGAGGGGAAATTCTGGGCAACACTTCTCTGAAAAGTTTCCAGAAAACTCCCAAGTCTTAATAATATAGACTCGTGGACTAGGTAGAGTTAACTGCTGAACCACATAAAAATCCTCTTGTTTTTCTCTTTATTCATTTACTCCAGTATTGTATTGTTTAATTGCTCTACTATTTAAGTTGACGAAAAGCGGCGTCAACAATAAAAAGTGTGTATCTAACAAATTCTTAGTTTAATGGTTTTTTAGTTTTTTTAAACTATTGATAATGTTTTGGATTACTTTTTTTACTATGTTTATGTCATTTTTTGATAATATATGACATTGTTTATTTATTTAAAATTTATATAATAATTAATTTTTTTAATAAAAATAAATTAATACATTTAATAAATAAAACTAAGTAAACATGCATTGCCCGTTGCTTTTGTTGGGGTTTTATACCCTAATTAAAACTCAATTTCTTTGTAATCTCATTTATTATCAATAAAAGAATAGAAATCATTTTTGGACTTGGTCAATCACTTTGCTCACATGTTTTATTTTCATGATTATTTGTTTAATATAAACTTCTATTAAATCCCAAGCATATAGCTAATCGTATTTATAGTGACGTAATCACAGTGGAATATAAATGTAATGCCCTGGGTAACCAAGATCGTTACACTGTGTGTTTAAAATAGTGCAAGACTTGTTAATCAAGTCGTTTAGTTGAAAATGTGCTCCTAAAGTCATAAACAAATTAGGGTTAAAATATTTTGGACATAAACATATAATTCTTTTTCATTTAAATAAATGTTTAGCACATGGGATCCCAAAAACAGGGTTAAAGGAAAAATTTACAAACTTCCAAAAGTCAAATACAAGCAAAGGCCACTCTAATGGAAAAATACACATTTTAAGTTTTCTGTCCCTGTACAATTCCTCGACCATGGCGGACGAGCAGCTGACAATGTACACCTCACCCCCAGAGCTCTCCAACTCATGGTTGATCCATCTTACCCTTGCCTTTACCTACACCACGTAGCACCCATGAGCCGAGGTCCAACAAGAAAACCAATATAGCATAGCATAAACAATATTGACAATCAAATGATCCATAAAGTAGTTAACCAGGTATTCAACATGTTATGACAGACCCATAATCAGTGATGGCAATCAACATATCACAAGCCATTCATCCCAGTTTTCAACAAGCCATAAACATCAAATTCGCAATAGTGAACATATTATTACTCAACCATTTATCATAATCATCATACAATACTCAAGGTCGACGCCTTTAGGCCGCACCCTCTATTTAACCCACTGACTCCGGCTCGCTTAGGCCGAGCTTAGTGTTAATCTTAGCTGATCCCAACTCTCAGTGGTCGAGCATCGTCCTGTGCGCAAATATCAGCCCCGCCACTCTTAGGCCGTTTATTTCATGATCTCATGGCATATCATAATCATACAACATTTGTATTCAATCATAGGGAATCTCAGTCCCAACATAGCCACACAAAAGGGTGTAGTTTTCTTACCTTTAAGTCTGAGCGGAGAGTGTGAAATGGTTCCGAGCACGATCCTCAACCCCGAGCCTTGGCAATAAACCTAGTCACGAAGGCCAATGGGTATCCATTAACTTATAATCCAAATAAATACCTAGGAGATAGAAACTAGCCTCCGGGACCTCAATTTCTACTAAATCGAGTAGTAGAAATTGTCCCGAGCGCCAAGGTTCGAACCCCTGGGCCTTACCAATTTTACAAACAATTCTAAGGCTAAAATCCCTAGGTGGGTTGCGACTTGGCTTAGTGGGTCGCGACTTGCCCCCCAAGTCAGAGAGCAAGCACCCAAGCCAAAGGGGGAGGCAGGCCGCGACTTGGCATAGTGGGTCGCAGCGCGCCCCCAAGTCAGAGGCCACGCCCAGGCCAAAATGGCCACACACGCCGCGGCGCGCCCCCTTCGAACCCAAAAATTCTGGGTTTTTCACATGCATCTCCCAGCCAAGAACACTAAGACTGAACCTAGAATTTCCCCAACACATCTCCTCTATTCATCACCAATCCAACTACAAATTCAAGATTAAATCACTATCCCAATTTATCAGCTATTACCATTAAAAAACTTAGTCTAATTCCATCATCCAATTCATATTCAAGAGTCCAGAATTTTACCTAGACAACCCAGCAAAAAAATTCAGAATGTAAACTAGAGCTCTTACCTCAATAATGGCTGAATCCTCCTCTGATTCCCAGCTCAAATCCCCAGCTTGAATCCCCAAGCTCCCAAGCTGAATTCTGACTCCCAAGCTTCAACTCAGTCTTTCCTTCAACTTCCTCCATCAATTAGCACCAGCTCAAGACCTAAACTTATGCCCCCTTTGTGTTCCTTAGTGAGAGAGAGAAAGAGAGTACGTGAGGGAGAGAAGGAGAGAATTCTGCCAATTTCCTTCAGTTTCTAGTTCCCTCTTCTCTAATATCCTAAAGACTTATTTGTGCCTCCAACTTATCAATATTTCAAAGGTACTTAAAGGGTATTTTAGTCATTTTGTCCCCAGTTCCCACTTATTCCTCAAATGTTCCTAATATCTACCAATTAACCCCATCATCCAATTAATTACCAATTATTTACTCAATATCTAATATTTCCCAAGATATCCCATAAATTCCCAAAAATAACCCAGGCTTCCCCGAGCCTAGTATTAATTCCTGTTGTGACTAATTCGCCAATCCGCTCACTAGGACCGTCTCGAGCCATATATTGCAAATATATCCACATAATAATGTGGTCTCGACAATTTACCACATTTATGCCCTCAACGAGCCAAAATTACAAATATGCCCTTATAAGCTAAATAGGGCCCACATGCATATTTACGGTCTACATGCATATTTAATACTCATAAACATGCATTTCACATATCCATGTAACCATATAATCATGTGTACCATTTTATCACACATAAACCAATTATGCCATCCCGGCACGCTAATCACGACCCTTAAGCCTTATTAGTGATTTTGGGTCGTTACAATAAATATGATTATATGTTCAAAATAAGTTAGTCCTAAGATTAGTCAGTGCATAGAATTTACACTGACTTGCCAATCTACGATATGATCTACTTACACATCGCAATGTTATGTTATTTCCAGAACATTAGCAAAGTAGATAAGAACATTTGTATTTGTTACATCGGACTGAACCGATATTGACAGTAGATAGGATAAGTAAACATACCGTTATTATCTATTCTAGTCATATCATATAGTTGACCATAGGTCAATTCAATCTCAATTCTTAGTGGTTAGTATTCTAACTGATTGTATTATTTGAGTTCTTTGACTTGTTCGTTACCAGCTTACCCTAAGGACTAGCCCATACTTATATCTTGGGAACTCGGCAATATAATTGAGTTGGAGTGCCAATCATAGATTTGAACATCAGAAGCTTCTGATGAAGAAGTGAAACGATGGCTTCCTTTTAGTTTAGTTCAAGGTGCTAAATGATAGAGATCTCATTTCATTAATTAATATTAGTTTACTGAAATATCATTTACAAGGAACTAAGTGTTTTAAGGATAAAGTACAATGAGGAGTAAAATGGTATTTTAGTCCCATCTCATTGTAGACCGTCTATAGAGGATTGAGTGACAATTATGGTTATAACAATGGATAATTAATAACGTAACTATATTGCATATAGAGCGTTCTATGATTCAATAGTGCAATTTCGAGTCTTTAGTGGAGTCACGAGGAATTAATAAGTTAGTAAATGTATTTGTTAGATTTATGATAACTTATTGGAGCTTGATTTCATAGGCCCATGATCCCCACTGTACCTTAGATAAAGTCATCTAGATAGTCTCAATTAATTGATTTAATTATCAAAGTTGACCAGGTCAATTTTGGATAGTTTCACAGAGTTATACAATTTAGAGAATAAAATATAAATTAGGGCAGATTTATTTAATTAAGATAAATTTGTATCTAAATTAATAAATAAGTTTAAATCAAAGTTCAAATTATAAATAATTAATTTGATAAATAATTTAATAATTAAATCAATAGAAAATAATACAAACCTTGATTTTAAGTCTAATGGGCTTATAATCAAATGAGAAATTTCACGGGCCTAAAGCCCATGATAATTTCGACCTAGGACTGATTATTGGCTATTATTCTATTGATTTTTTAATTAAATAAGTGACATAATTGAGTCTATAAAAGGAATGCTAAGTGAGAGTTGAAATCATAAGTTGAATCACAAGTTTCTAATGGGTTTTAGATTTTGTCTACTGCATAAGTCATTTACTAAGCCTCATTACTCTTTTCTCTTCTTCTCTCTGTATCTATCTCGTGTGTTGAGAATTGTCTACCCTAGTCTAGGTGATTCTAAGGATAATTTGGAAGACTGTGAAGAAAATTGAAGAACGGTTCGGTTTCTTGGTAATACTCTGCGACAGAAATGATACAAGGGTTAGAGAAACTGAAGGAATGACTCATTCATTTCGCTGCGTATAATGTAAGTGTTCTTATCACTGTTTCTATTTGAATTCAAGTTTAGAAACATGTTCTAGGTTATCTTATATTAATATATTTAATATATGATTTACATGAAAATAAAACTAGATTCTGTATAAGTTTTTCCCAACAGCTTTTACCCAATATATATATATATACAATTGGGTTTGATTGTTATTTTGATGCAGCTACTAAAGAGTTTTGTTAAGCACATTTCCCCCAATAATAAATTGGGTTTCAAATACCATGTTACTTTTATTTTTCTATATTCTATGCAATATTTTTAAGGTACAAGGTTACTTTTAGCTCTCTGTATTTTCTTTTTTGGTTTTGATATGAGCTTCAGGTACCAAGTTACTTTTAATTTTCTCTCTTTGTTGTTAGTTTTTTTTTGTACCGAGTTACTTTGAGTTCTATATTTATTTAATAACTAGACTAATAAAAGTAACATGGTACCATAATAGAAAAATTACATGAGCCAAACATATGAATATTTAAGGTACCAGGTTACCCCAATCTGATATAACAAAAAATAAAAAAGGTACCAAGTTACCCCAATCTGATGTAACAAAAAAAAGGTAACCTAGTACTTTGCAATTGATAAAAATAACAAAGCCAACAATAATAAAATAATTTGATATTTTTTTAACACCATAAAAGTAACCTGAACAAATTACAAACATAACAAAGACAACAATAAAAGGTAACTTGGATATTTAGTAATCTACACAAGTAACATGGTACTTTTTTAACACCATAAAAGTAACCTGAAACAATTATAAGTATAACAAAGATAACAACAAAAAGTAATTAATACTTTGCATCCTATAAAAGTAACAAAACAAATTACAACAATAAAAAATAGCCTAGTACTTTTTTAACACTATAAAAGTAACCTGGAACAATTACAAATATAATAAAGACAACAACAAAAGTAATATGTAATTTGCAATCTCTAAAAGTAACAAAGACAACAACAAAAGTAACCTGATACTTTTTTTAACACCATATAAGTAACCTGAAACAATTACAAACATAACAAGGACAACAAAAAAAAGTAATATGACACTCGCAAATTGATAGATTGATCCCTAAAATATGTATTTTAGAAATTAAGCTTTTAGATTTAATTTAATTGGCAATTAATTCTAATTTTTAAAGTTTAAGTATACTCAAGGTTGATCAATTTGGATATTGATAGTGACTTATAATTGTTGACAAGATCAATAAATTTGACATAAACCTCATTTTTGGTTCATATGTATTATATCTTATATCAATAAATCTATAATACTTCAATGAGATGATAATATATGAAATTTCACACAACAAAATTAAATGTTGAGTGAAAATACATTTGCAATAAAATAATTGTACTTGTACTCAAACTAATTTTGAGTTTCTAATGTCATTTCTTAATATTTAATCTTAACTATTATCTTTGTTCACTACCTTTTTCACTATCAACAAATTAATAAAACTTAAAGAAAATACATTAAGAAGACACATATTTTACGTGGTTAATGTTATTGAGTTTAGGCAGCTCTTGGAAATGCTCTGAAATATAAAAGTTTGGATCATTTACAATGGGTGCCATGGTCCTATTTATAAAAGCTGAGGACAATTAATTCTCTTAATGGGGAGTTATTACAAACATTCCCGTTAATGGAGGTATAAATGCTAATTAATACACGTTCTTGTAATTAAAGAGGTGGTGAGCCCGTGCGTATCACATGGGGCCCATTTACGATGTTACAACCCACAATTTTTTGGGGCAACGTGTCCCTGATAGTGTCAGGGGGTAGCTGCACGATTTCCCATGTTAGGCGGCGCATTGGGACATGTTGTTTGTTGCCTGTAAGGACTCGACACCACAACTTGAGGGAACAATGGAAGACGACTGCTTGTAATCCAAAGTCATTGTGCTTGACACGTGGCACTATGCTCCAGGTCTGAAGAATGCTTCTTGCAGATCTAGAGGACTTGGATGGATAAGGAAAGAATCATAACTGTGGTCCTCGGGGCGTAACTCACCTGAGGACAACCTTCTCCAGGGGCAGTGCATGAAGATGAGAATTGACTTACCCTCCAAGGAGGAGCTTTGGGCGAGCTCACCAGTGATTTCGTAGCTTTCGCGGAGCTTATTTGTTCTCTAAATGAATGTCACGTGTCAATTGGTAAAAATATTTTTTAAAAAAAAACTCTCTTAACTTTATGAGGAAGTAGTCCAACAAAAATAAATAAATAATACTAATTAAAAGAAAACTGTATGTTATTATGCAAGTTAATTGATGAACTCTAAGAAAAAAAATTATTCTTTCAAATTTTAATTTTATACATGTTATATATATATATATATATATATATATTCCAAAGGACAATGCTATGTTATATATGTATATATGCAGATATTGATTAGAGGTAATAATAGTGAAAAAATGATTTCTTTTTTAAAATTAATAAAAAAGGAAAAGAAATGGTATTTTAAAAAAACATATATGTACATAATTTAAAAAAATTATTTTAATAAATATGATGTAATGACAAAAATACCGAATATAATAACACAAATCTCTAAACACTAAACTAATAAAATCAAATATGGCTTTACTTTTAAAACTTAAAATGTGGAAACATTTTCTCACCCAATTAGCTTAAATTAATAAAAAACCATTAATTAAGAAAAATCTTCAACTGTCCATATTTATGAAAATATACCTCACTTAATTTCCACTATAATTAACGACCAACAAAATATATAAATTCCCAAATGACACCACAAAAGGTCCCATGAAATCATTTTTATTCATCAAATAACTCAATTTCTAACATATAATTCAAATACAATTTATTTTTTCTTCAAATATTTCCGGTACGCTATCTTTTTACGAATTCATGAGCTTCTTTAAAGAAAGTAGGGAGATAGAAACCAAATTGTAAGAATTTTGCAATTGTCCTATCACTTTCAGAAATACTTATCTGTGTGTAATATTTAAGTACTGAGTTTATATATCATTACTGAGCATACTCGTTTTATCTCATTGAAAGAATTTCACTTGATGCAAACACATTTTTTTTATTACTTTTACTTTGTTGAAACTTGAATTTAGGAGGAATAGTCTTACTAATTATTTAGTTAACATCATCAACATACTGAGATAAACCACTTTCATCAATGACAAGTAGTCTTCCGTTAGAAAAGATTGCATTGAATTAGTTGAAATCTTCTTATTTTCAGCCAAATAAAATATATCTCAGCCAAAATAACATTTATATATATGGATATATATGGAAATTTTCATGGTAGGTGCTTGAAAAGGAACTCTACCGGTGTGATTTTTTTGTGTTCTCAATCCGTAAATAGTTTTCGACGTGATTTTTTTTACGACCGTGTATATTGTAGTTTTTTAGATCATCTTGCAAATTTTCAGAAAATTCCGAATAATTTACAGTGTCGAAAACTAGTTTAAAAACATATTATTGTATGAGTGACTAATTTTTTTATGCTTGTGGAAAATAATATGTTTGAAACTAGTTTTTGACATTGTAAATTATTGGGAATTTTCTAAAAATTTGCAGTATGTTCTAAATAAATACAATATACAAGATCATAAAAAAAATCGCGTCGAAAATTATTCACGGGTTGAAAATACAAAAGAGTTCCATGAAGCCCCTACCATAGAATTCTCCATATTGTGAGCATTTATGTAACTTTAATTTATTAAAAAATCCATGGAGATAATTTATTTTTTAAAAAAATTATGGCAATTTACTAATTAAATAGATTAAATAGTCATGCTATTTCCCTACTTGTCCCCTAATTAATATCAAAGGGAAATTTCACTATTTATGCATAATAGTGGGTATAATTACTAAATAATACCAGCCCTAATAAATTTTTCAAATTGGTGCTAAACTTTCACCAAGTACCAAAAATACCCCTCTCATTTTTTTTCCACTCAAATTTTTTCTCACACAAACTCTCTCATTCTCTCAGTCTCTCAATCCCGAAACCCAAACCCAATCCGAAGGCTCTCTCTTTCTCTTCTCTGGTATTCTCTCAGGCTCTCTCTTTCTCTTCTCTGGTATTCTCTCAGGCTCTCTTTTTCTGTTATCCGGCATCGGCCTGTCGAACCCGTCGAGCCAACGGCGACAAAGAAGCTCGAGCCTATCTTCGTCGAACCGGTCGAACCCATCAAACCCATCAATCAAACCCATTTCTCATTAAGGTATATTCTTGAACCCTCGTGATTATTTTTATTGTTTTGATTCCTTTGAATATGGTGGTGTGGAATGGGTATGGTAGTTCTTTGGTCAGGGTTTTTCTATGGTTTTTTCTGGGTTTGAACCAGTAGCTCGATAGGTTCGATGAAGGTTCGATAGAAGCTCGATGTTATCCATGGTAATATATGAAACTAGCTTGATAGGCTCGATTATGGTTTGATAGTAGGCTCGATAGGATAGTATGAATGGTTCGATGGTGGATCGATAAGAGCTCGATGGATATGTGGTATTAGGTTAAAAGGGCTCGATAGGTTCGATAAGGTTTGATAGAAGCTCGATGTTATCCATGGGGTAATATATGAAACTAGCTCGATAGGCTCGACTATGGTTCGATAGGGTAGTTTGAATGGTTCAATGGTGGATCGATAAGAGCTCGATGGATCTGTGGTATTAGGTTAAAATGGCTCGATAAGTTCGATGAGGGTTCGACAGTAGGCTCGATGGATCTGTGGTATTAATAAATAGGGCCCGACAGGTTCGATAATGGTTTGATAATAGGCTCGATGATTATTTATGTAGACATATTTTGCTTAGCTCGATAAGCTCAACATTGGCTCGATAGTGTATGTTTCAGCTCGATTATAGCTCGATGACAGCTTATTTCAATTTTTTGATGAAATTATTTTGAATTTTTTCCTGATTATGTTTAACAATCTGTTTTCTTACCAAAAAAAATTTCATGTGTTGTTGCAGATGCCTAAGTTGCTTGTTCCGTTCAGTGATCACTTTCCTGGTCGAGTGACATATTGGGGTAGTAGTACTTTAAATCACATTAAGACCAGGTTTTTGGAGCTCGGGCTGCTTGAAAGGGCTAAGGAATCCCCTTTCAAGCAGTTCTTTTTGGCTTCGAATTTTAATTTCTCCAGAGTCTTGGTGCATCAATTGTTGCTGAGGAAAATTGCCAGTAACAATGAAGATGAGGTGCATTTTTTCTTGGGGTCGAAGTCTTGTAGATTCGGCATGGGAGAGTTTTCCCTGGTGACGGGGGTGGATTTCAGTACCTTCCTGTCACCAGAAGAGTTGGAAGGGCGTAATCTCAACGACCGGTTGATAAAGGAGTATTTCAACGATGCTGAGAAAGTAAAGCTCTCACAGGTGGACCATGCTTTCAAGACTTGTACGGTTGTGGAAGATGTGTACAAGCTTGGTCTATGTCTGTTTGTTGAGGGGGTTCTGAATGCCATTGAGGGCAAGTTGCACATTTGGCGAGATATTCTAAAAATTGTTGAGAATGTAGAGTACTTCTTCAGCTATCCATGGGGGAAGTACTCTTATAGGAGGGTATTGCATTCTTGTAAGAAGGACATGGTGAAGCAAAATGCCAACTATGATGCCAAGAAGGATGCCAAGATGCAGCAAGAATCCAAGTACAGTATGTATGGTTATGCCCCGGCCTTACAGTACTGGGCATATGAGGCTATCTAGCAGCTTGCGGTGGAGCTTGTTGTGAGCTCGGGAAACATGTTCCCGAGGATGCTTAGTTGGTCGCATCGGAGGAACAAGGATTTCACCAAGTCCTTCATCGCACCGATATTATTGAATAAGAATGTAAGTTATGTTTTTTTTTATCTATATGCTTATCTTTTATCATTATTTGAGTTAACCAAATGTTTTATGTTGTTTGCAGTTAATTGTTCTTCCGATGTTGAAGCCTCGACCAGCTGAAAAAGACTATTACTTGTCTTTGACTGAGGGAGATCTTCCCCTTTATCCTGGGCTTGGCCAGGATCCCTCGGAGACTGATGAGGAGGAGGATGCGACTTTTGAGAAAATCACGGAGATAGTTTCTCAAGCAGCCGAGGCAGCCAAGATATTTGTTGATGCTGCCCCGGGGGAGGAGGTTTGTAACGCCCTACTACCTTAGAGCCGTTACTAAGTGAGTTTAAAATAGAAATCGTGCTTTTGACTGACTCTAAGTGGTTTCTAAAACCAAAAGTGTGGATAAATCAGAATTTAAGGCTGTACTCTTTAAAATGTTTAATTTCATTGAAAGCGTAAGTATAAAACATCTGGGATCCTAAAATAAGGTTTACAAAATATTTACAACTCAAAAATAGATTTACATCAGGTTAACTATCAAAAGAATGGATCAATACAACCATTTACAAAATGCCCCCAACCAAAGCAGTCGGGCAGGCCGAACATGTACGCGCCGCCCCCACGCTCTCCATACTCATGGCCGGTTGACAGACTCCTTGCTTTTACCTGCCACACGGAGCACCCGTGAGCCGAAGCCCAGCAAGAAAACCCAAATAGCACATAACATATGCAATAATAATATCACTGGCATAATTCACTGATAAATAGGAAAATCATCGATTTAAACAAGCACGGCCATGCCGCCCCAGAGGCCTTACCAAAGCTTGGGGTCTCGGTCATTACCGTAGGATAACTCATGTATCCCTTGGGTCCCACCCTCACTATAGCATCCCATGTGCTGAGCGTTGCTTCCGGCCCCACTGCCGTACCCGGCCCTTGCCGCTCTCGGCCCACGCCCTATTCTCGGGTGTTACGGTTTTCTTACCTTTAGATTCAGTAGCCTTGATCAACCTGACTCCTTGAGCACGATCTTACCCGAGCCCTAGCGCTTACCTAAGCAAAATCCACAAGTCAAAATCATCACCAATCCTCAAGTCCGAAACCTAGCCTCGGGACTAATCCTGAGCCCCCGGGAAGTCCTAGATCCCCAAAACAACGTGGCGGAATCGAGCCCCGAACCCTAGGTCAAAATCCCTTCACAAAAGCCCAAAAACCCCCTCTGTGAACAGTGCAGCGCTCAAAAGAGGGCGCTGTAGCGCTACAAGCAGAACCACCCTCACCAGACAGGGGCTAGCGCTACAGCGCCCCCTGCCTAGCGCTAGTTGCAGCTGACCAAAACCAAAAATCGCATCTTGCGATTTTCTTCCCCCATTTCGACCCCAAACTTGCCCAACTCTTTCTCAAGCCCAAAAACAAACTCATACACAGCACACACTCATCCCAAGCACCCCATGAACTCAATCCCAAGCTCAAGCAACCCACAATTCAAAATCTAACCCAATGAACCCAAAAACCAGAAAATCACTCAAACAACAAGGATATGGTCTTAGAAATCATACCGTGGGTGGAATTTCGACCTTGAACTGAACCCTAGACCTCCTTGGTTTGCACCTTCACAACCTTGACCTGTTTTCCCCAAAAACCCCATCCATTTAGCTCAAAAACACAGCTCAAAACCAGCAAAACCCTAAAACCGAAAACCTCAAGAACTTACCTCAAATCTGTGATGTGATCTTGCTAATGTAGGAAAAACTAATTGCAGGATCTTTATTTATTTTCATGCAATTTACATATTATCAACACAAACATGCAAATTCCTAGAACATGCTCCTATGAAATTGATACAAATACAAAGTAAAGTAAAAACTTACATTACGCAGCGGAACTGGAACAACTCCATCCTTCAATCTCTCTAACCCTTGATTCCATTCTGTAGCAGAGTATTATCAAGAGATTGAACAAGATCAGCAACACAGTCTTCCTCACCAAGCCTTTGATCAACCTAGAACTAGTGTGGGCTGGTTCTCAACACATGAGACAGAGATCTAGAAAAGAAGAAGATATTGTGGCTAAGAAAGGATTAGAGTGTCTAGGTTTTCACTTACCCAAATCAACTGAGACTGACTTGCATCTGAAAACCCTAGATATCATATTCCTTATATAGGCAACTTAATGAGATTTATTTAAATTTAAATTAATTAAAAATAATAAACAAAAATAAAAGCCTTGGGCTGCCATAAATGAACTTGGGCCCAATCTCTTTATTTTGAATTTAAATCCCAACTGGGCCTAAATTCAAAACCTTTTATTTATTTATTTTTAATTAATTAATTAAATCCTTATTCAAATTAACTAATTATAATTTGAAACTTGATTTAATATTATTTATTTATATTGATACCAATTTATCAATATTAATAAATTTACCCAAATATTCTCTTTTATTCTCTAAATCTCATATCTCTGTAAATTTTCCAAAATTGACCTAGTCAACTTTAAAAATCCTAATTGATAATTAAATCAATTAATTGAGACATTCTAGATGATTTACTCAAAGGTGATGCGGGGACCATGGATCCATGAAATCAAGCTCCAACAAGTTACCGTGAATTTATTTACGAATAATTTCACTACCTTATTAATTCCTCGTGACTCCACTATAGACTCGGAATTGAACTCTTGAATTCATAGAACGTATTTTCAAAACCATAAATACGTTATCCATTGTTATAACCATTACAATCAGTCAATCTTCTATCTATGACTTACTAACGAGTTGGGTGCAAATTACCGTTTTACCCCTCATCAGTATTTTATCCTTAACTCCCACTAAGTTCCTTATAAATGATATTTCCGTGAACTTAATCACAGAAATGAGATCTCAATCATTTAACCTTTTGAACAAAGCAATTAAGGAAATCATCTTTTCACTTCTCATACAGAAGTTATAGATTTCGTATCTATGAATAATACTCCCACTCAATTATACTAATAAATCTCCAAGATGTAAGTATGGGCTAGACCGTAGGGTAAGCTGATAACGAACAAGTCAAAAGATTTAAATAATATAATTAGTAGAATATTATCACTCAGAATTAAGATCGGCTTAATATATGGTCAACGTTGTGACATTGATTAGATTTGATAACAACGATACTTATTTATCAATCAATAATCAATATCGGTCCTAGTCCGATGTAACTAAATACATCCGATCTTATCTACTTGGTCGATGCCTTGGACAAGACATCACACCCTGAATGTGTAAGTAGATCATATCGTAGATTGCCTAATCAGTGAAAATCCAATGCACTGATCTAATCTTAGGACTCGTTCTTTTGAACATATAATTACAACTATAATCCACTGTGACCTAGTCACTATAATTGTAACTATCCATATGTTCGAGATTTTATAAATGTTTGTATTATTTCAATAATCATGTAATAAAACAAGCAAGCAACACGGTTGTCAAACTAAATGATTTCTACTACTTTTATTGATAATATGAAATCACGCTACATGTCCGACATGGTTTTATAAGGGCATAAAACCCAACAGCTAATCCCTTGCCAATCCTCAAGCCTAGCTTAGGATCCTTGATGCTCAGCTAACCCTAGCTTCCCACTGAGCTTAACCTCAAGAAAAATCAAGTGAAGTGGTTGGGAGAGCCACAAACCGAATCTTCAAAGCCAAACCCTTCAGTTTTCCCCCTCTTCCTTCTCTTCCTTCTTTCTTTCTTTTCAGCCTATGCTTTTCTCTACAAAATCCACTAAGTATAAAGACCTTCTTTATTTTATCTCTTACAAGCCTAATGACCAAAATGCCCTCCCTTACTAATTCTAAACCTTTATGTCCATAAAGGGGCATTTTAGTCATATTACCCAAATTCCCACTAATTCCTCAAGTGTTCCTAAAATTCCCGCTCACTACCCAATACCGGATTAATCATCAAATATATTCCCAGATTCTTAATTAAACTCCCCAGGCTTAACCCAAGCCTGGTACAGGTTCCCGCTTCGACTTTCCGCTAACCCGCTCATTCAAGGATCGTCTCGAGTCATAGATCACAGGTATCAACATAGTCAGGCCCAACATGGCCAAATTACAATTATGCTCAATCAGGTCTACATGCATACTAATTCACGTAGTCATGCATCACAATTAATCACATAATCATATAACGTGCATTAAATCATAATCATGCATAAAACTCATTAAAGACACACACAAAATTCCTTTATGCCCTCCAGGCACACTATCCCAGGCCCTAAGCCTTAATACCGAATTTGGGGTCGTTACAAGGTTGTAGGTCCCACCCCTCCCATTGCCCCAGCCTCAGCCATTGCCCCAACATCAGCCCCAACACCAACCCCAATACCAGCCTCAGCCTCAGCCGCTGAGCTCCCCGACTTGATTGAGTGGTTGGACAGAGTCGAGGGTCGACAGGAGACCCTCCTGAAGAACCAGTCAGTGATCTTGGACGCAGTCAATCAGATCCTGACATTTATTAAGGAGAAACCGAAGGGCTCCAATGAAAATTCAGACTCAGAGTCATTGGATGTTCCTCTAGACTATGTTGATGATCCTACCACGCCTCCTACCATCATTGTGACACCTGATGCTGGGACTCCGGGAGTAGTTATTGTCAACCCTGAGGATGTTGCTAGGGTTCAGTTTCAGAGGACTAGACGCCAAAGATGCAAGCCAAATTGGTTTGAGGACTACACTGATCCCACAAGGAAAAGACCTCACACTGATGCAACTGCACCAACAGAGGAGGCTACACAGGTGCTGGACCCTCTCAAGAAGTCAGATCCCAAACAGTATAGGACAATGTGCAAGTGGCTACTTGGAGACATGCCCAACAAGACCCCGCGGGATGTAAAGACTGGGAGTCACGGTCCAGCGTAGTTTCTGACATTGAAGACACTGTTGGAAATGTGCCCTGAAAGCATATGTAGTAGATATTGTTTTTTGAAATAAATAAATAAATTGAATTTGTTATGCATATATTTTATGGACTATATTATTCTATGATAATATTATGTAAATATCAGGAAAATTCCTAAGTTCATGTATGTAATCTCAAACACGTATTAGTACGAGAGGATTGTGTTTGAGATAAATGAACTTGAATAGTTCGCAGTAAAATAAAGTTATGGAATCTTTAGATTAATTACTGCAAGTACGGTCCACTAGTATTATGAATACATGTGATCTAGATCCGGATCACTAGTGTGGAAGGACACTTTAGTGGAGGTGCTTTATATATTAGAGAATATATAGAACTGGACCAGATATGTTTATTAATACTTAGTTAAATACCGTTTCGAAGTATTAATTAAATATATCAACTGATGATCATATACAAATAGATCTTAATCCTGAAGTTACTATGAACTCCTGTTTATGTTATATGAGTTCTTTGATTCACTTGTTAGGGTCTGTCAGAATGATCAGGCTAAAACTTTTGTTTTGGGAACTCATTAATATAGATGGCTGGGGACATAGTATACAGATATGGAATCTATACCTTCTCGCAAGAGATTGAATGATGGTTCTCTTAAGGGTTGACTTTTGGGACTGAAAGGTTATTGAGCTCAAATTCATAATTTAGTTATGAATTAACCTTCACTAGTAGAGTCAATGGTACTTAAGGAAACAAGAGATAATTAAAAGGGTAAAACGGTAATTTTATTCCCGATTAATTATGAACCATTATTAGAGGGTCAAGTTGTATGCAATGATTATATCAATGGACGCTTTATGATTATAAAGTACTCAGTAAATGAAATGTCTATAATTACAAGAGTGCAGTCTCATATTTATAGTGGAATAATCATGAGATTAATAAATTAAGATTATTTAATTAAAGAGTTTAATTAATAATCTCAAATTTATTGGAGCTTGGAATTATAGGTCCATAGGTCCCCATAGTGGCTCTATCAACACTGTTCAAGGTAAGAGTTGATATGAAGGGAAAATAGTTTAAAGACATATTTAGGAAGAAATTTGTTCTTCAGGCCAAATATGCAATTATATGATAATAGTGATTAATTAATTAATTACAAATTAGTTGTAGTTAACAAAATTAATTAATATTTAATTATTATATAATTTTCGAAATTATATTAAATAATTAACTTAAATTTCGAAATTTAATTAAATAATTAATTAATTGTAATTTTCGAAATTATGATTAATTAAATATTTATTTTCGAAAATTTGGGTTTAATTAATTAGTAGAATTAATTAAATATCTTTATTTGAGTGGGAGAAAATAATCTGATAAGTTCAAATTGGATTTGAATTTAAAAGATTGATATTTATTCAAATAATTAATTATATTTGATAATTAATTAAAAAGATAATTAATTTGAATTCAAATTTGAATTAGCTATCAGGTTGTTAGATCTTATCTGACAAAGAAATTTGAATAAATAAAATTTAAAAAACCAATATCCCTAGAAATTAGGAAGCTACACGTTCACACAGTCCAGGACTGTGTGTGGCGTGTAAGGGCTGGCATTTTCAGGGATGAGATTTTCAATTTTATTTGTTTAATTAATTAATTAATGGATAATTCAAAAAAATTGGTTTTTTGGATTTTTTTCATTAATGGAATAATTAATTAATTAAAAATTAAATTGTAAAATGGTTACAAATTTATTTTTTAAATTTTGAATATTTTCTGTTAAGTGAGACTGATCAGATTATTATTCAAAATAAGAGAAGTGAGTGTAAGACAACTCAGAACATTCGCTCTGTGAAAAATAGAACGATAGTTTTCTCTCTCCCTGAAAATAAAGAACCAATTCTCAGGCCTATTCTCTTGATCTCATGAGTTGAGTACATCAAGAAGAATCACAAATAAACTATCCTTCATTCTCTAAGTGCCCACGCATTTCTTGAGGTGTAGAGAATGCTTTGGAAGATCTTGGTGTGAGTACGTGGGAGCGGCTTGGATAGGAAGATCGTTCTATATACGAAAAGATAGCAAGGACACTTGATAGGGTTCAAGAGGTATGATTTCTATTAGTATCTTGTTTATGATTAATGTATGTATATTAATGGATCGCATATTTAAAGGTAGTGTAAATATGTTACAAAAAAATTTGTTGTACACTGGGCCAACCACACCACCTTTCCGCTGCGTATTAGGAAACTCGTTCCTAACAGACACCCCAGTCGTGGCTCAATGATGGGGTAAGCCATTTATACATAATTATGGATCATTTAATTCAATTTTACATGTTTTGTTTTTACTGACTTGATATGAGCTCGATGATAGCTCGATATGAGTTCGATAGGAGTTTGATGGGAGTTTACAGGATCGATGTGAGCTCGATAGGAGTTCGATAGGGATGTTAAAATAGGGTTGTTCTTTATTGTTTCAGATTGACTCGATGTGAGCTCGATGGAGCTCGATAGGAGTTCGATAGGGATGTTAAAATAGGGTTGTTCTTTACTGTTTCAGATTGGCTCAATGTGAGCTCGATAGGAGTTTGATAGGGATGTTAAAATATGGTTGTTATTTACTGTTTCAGATTGACTCAATGTGAGCTCGATGGAGCTCGATAAGAGTTCGATAGGGATGTTAAAATAGGGTTGTTCTTTACTGTTTCAGATTGGCTCGATGTGAGCTCGATAGTAGTTCAATATGAGCTCGATAGGGATGTTAAAATAAGGTTGTTCTTTACTGTTTCAGATTGACTCGATGTGAGCTCGATAGGAGTTCGATAAGGATGTTAAAATAGGGTTGTTCTTTACTGTTTCAGATTGGCTCGATGTGAGCTCGATAGTAGTTCGATATGAGTTCGATAGGGATGTTAAAATAGGGTTGTTCTTTACTGTTTCAGATTGGCTCGATGTGAGCTCGATAGTAGTTCGATGTGAGTTTGATAGGGCTGTTAAATTAGGGTTGTTCTTTACTGTTTCAGATTGGCTCGATGTGAGCTCGATAGTAGTTCGATGTGAGCTCGATGGAGCTTGATAGCAGCAATTTATGATGGTCTTTGCTAATTTTTTTATCGTACTCTCTTTGCAGCATATTGATGCGGCAGAACACATGCTTCGTATGCGTCGCAAGTATTTTCCCAATATATATCGACAGAATGCAGTTGTGATGAACAGTTATTTCTCACAAGTGATAAATGCCCGATATGATCAGTACAAGAAAACAGTCGACAAAACAAAGTATACTTGGGATGCTGACGTTATGTCCATGTTGACCGGCATCGAGCAGCAATTTCTGGCATCTTGGGGAGGAGTTGAGGATGTATATTGGTGCTAGAACTATGGACAACAACATTGGTTTGCCATTGAGGCTTCCATTTCTAGTTGGACTCTGACTGTTTACGATTCGGACAACTCGGTGATTAGTGACGCAAAGCTTGAGGATATTATGTGTCCATGGTGCTTTTTGCTTCCTTCTCTGTTTATGCAGAGTAAATTGTTTACTAATAGCTTGATGTTGAAGATTCCATCAGCAGGAAAGAGGCCGCATCAGTTCACATGGCGTCGCAAACAAAAACACGAGCTCCCTCAGTCAAAGAGAAGGTAACAAACATCATCTTCATACTAATTTTGTTTCTAACTAAAATTATAGTAATGTGCACTTAATATTTACTTTTTTTTTACAGTGGGGATTGTGGTGTGTATGCTGTCAAGCATATTGAGCATCTAATGGTCGGTCTTCCATTGGAAACTATCTGTGATGAAAATATGGAGGTGTTCAGGAACAAGTGGCCACAAACTTGTGGTATCAAAATTTGTTACCTTGATGATTGTATATATACAGGGTCTTTACATGTACAGTTTCTTGTTCATATTTTTTTATAACTTTCATAGGTTGTTATCGAGCTAATATCAAGCTATATCGAACTGTTATCGAATTATTAAAATTTGTTACCTTCATGATAATCTTGTATACGGGGTCTTTACATGTACAGTTTCGAACTGTTATCATTTTTTTATAACTTTCATGGGCTGTTATCGAGCTAATATCAAGCTTTATCGAATTGTTATCGAATTATAAAATTTGTTACCTTCATGATAATCTTGTATACGGGGTCTTTACATGTACAGTTTCGAACTGTTATCATTTTTTTATAACTTTCATGGGCTGTTATTGAGCTAATATCAAGCTATATCGAACTGTTATCGAATTGTTATTGAGCAATATCATTTTCATATCGAACCATTAACATAACTTTTAAGAAAAATCAAATAAAAAGAGTTTATTAATACAACAAGTTCAAATGGGAAAAAAGAGTTTAAAGCCTAGCTTTGCATGTAGCCCTGTTGTGGCCAAGACCACCACACAGGCTACACTTGCGCTCTTTGCGAATGATTTCTCCATTCGATGGAGTGCGGTTTGTCTTCCTTCTTCCCATTTTATTATTCTTCGGTCGACCAACTGGTTGTTGTTCAGCGGGAACCCCAACTTGCATTTTCTCTATGTTCTCGGGAACTTCCCAATCATCCTCGTTGCCAATTGGGTAAATTGTTTCTTTGTAAGACTCCCTCCACATCTCAGTAGTATAATATGGTGAACATAGTGAGTAAATGTTGACACTGCGCAACATGGCCGCAGCCACACCATGAACACAAGGGTAACCTATTATTTGAAACTGACCACAAGAGCATGATTTGGTCATCAAATTCACCTCACCATCACCTTCTGGGTCTACCACATGAAATTCAAACTGTGCAAGAGGATGGACTTTCAAGTACCTTGCATCATCCGCAATGCCTGAGACATCTTTTGTAACGACCCAAATTTCCTAATAAGGTTTAGGACTTTGATTAGGAGGCCGGGAGGGCCATAATTGATTTACTGTGCTATTATATGATTATATGCATGATTATGTGGGTCATATTATTATATGATGATAAGGGCATGCATGGGGCTATATACTCTGCTGTGAGGGTATTTTGGTAATTTGGCTCATTGAGAGCGTAATTGTGTACTTGTGTGTATTGGTAGGCTAATGTTGAGACCACATTATTATGTGGATATATCTGTGATCTGTGACTCGAGACGATCCTAGTGAGCAGATTAGCGAAAAAGTCATGGCGGGGATTTATATCCGGCTTGGGGTGAGCCTAGGGGTATAAAAGGGAATTTAGTGAGTATATTGGAGTCTATTTTTAACAACGAGGAATATAATTGGAGATTAGTTAGGTATCGGGGATTAAGCAGGAAATATTAGAGACACTCGAGGAGTTAGCGGGAATTGGGTAAAATGACTAAAATGCCCCTAAGTGGATTAAAGGGTTTAGACTTAATAGGGAGGGCATTAAGGTCATTTGGCTTGCAAGGGATAGATATGCTGAGGCTTTATGTTAGTGGGAATTGTAGAAAGTGATAGAAGTCTGAAAGAAAGGAAAGAAGGAAAAGAAAGAAAAGAGAAAAGGAAGGGAAAACAGAGTTGTATTCTCTTGGGTCGGTTTGTGGTTCTCTCACCACTTTTATGGGGTTTTCTTGGAGCAAAGCTCAGAGGAGAGCTGGGTTAGGCTAAGCATCAACAATCCTAAGCTAGGATTGGAGAATTGGCAGAGGTTTAGCAGGAACACCCTAACACTTGAGGTAAGGTTCTATAGTTTCTTTAGTTTCTGGTTTTGGTTTTTGAACTATGGTGCATAAGCTGAGTTTGATGGGAACTTTAGGGAATTCAGGCCAAAGGGTGAGGAAGAGCAAGCTAAGGAGGTGTAGAGGCTGTCTTGAAATCGAAACTCCATTAAAGGTATGAATTCTAAGCCTCTAACTCTGATGTTTTGACTGGTTTTGCTGAGTTTCTGAGCTTAGGGACAGCTATGGTGAATTTTGGGATTAGAGATGCATGTGATTGGGTTTTGAGTTTTTGGGGTGCTTGGGATGAGTGGAGTATGTTTGTAAGGTTGTTTTTGAGGTTGGCAAAGGTTTGGAGAAGTTTTGGTTGGGTTTGGTTCGAGGAAATTACAGGAAGAGAAATTTGGAGTTGGGCTGTCTGTGACTAGCGCTACAGCGCTAGCCTTTGGGCGCTATAGCGCTAGGCCATGTGTGTTGAGGGGATTTTGCTTCTGTTTGTAGCGCTGTAGCACCCTCCTAAGAGCGCTGTAGCGCTGCCCTGTTTTCACAAAGGGATTTTAGGGTTATTTGCAAGGGTTTTTGACCAAGGGTTTGGGGTTTGGTTCCACCACCTTGTTTGGTGGAACTAGAACTTCCCGGGGGCTCAGGATTGGTCCCGAGGCTAGGTTTTGGACTTGAGGTTTGGTGATGACTTTGACCTATGATTGTGTTTAGGTGAGCGCTAGGGCTCGAGGGGGATCGTGCTCAAGGAGTCAAGTGATCAAAGCTAGCGAATCGAAAGGTAAGAAAGCTGCACCTGATTATGTGGTTAGGTTGGGACTAAGTGTTCCCTATGTTTGTGTGCTTTAATTATATGAATGTGATTAACCATGTGAGCACGATGGGACTAAGAGCTCCCTACATTTGTATATCATGTCATGAGATGGTGTTATTATACCATGGAACAAGCGATAGCCGGCCTAAGGGTGTCGGAATCAATATTTGCGCACAGGAAGTGGCTCGGCCACTGGTAGCTGAGGCAGCTTATTTATCACTGAGCTCGGTTAAGCTGGCCGGAGTCAGTGAATATTACACTGGGGGCGGCCCAAGTGAGCCGAAGACAGTGTGTTAAATAGAGGGTGCGACTAAGGGCGCCAACCCTGAGTATTATTTGATGGATGTGATAAACTGTTGGTTATGAACGTGAATATTGTGTTATGGATATGATTGGTTGACTGTCTGGATGATAAACTGTTAATCTGCTGAGTGTTATCACTGATTAGATAAATGTTTTGAATTGCTGAATTCCTGGTTGTGCATTGTGGAATATTTGATTAATGATGTTTGTTTTGCTATGATATCATGCTTTCTTGCTGGACCTTGGCTCACGAGTGCTACGTGGTGCAGGTAAAGGCAAGGGTAGGTTGAGTCAACCATGAGTTGGAGAGCTCTGGGGGCGAGGTGTACATTGTCAGCTGCTCGGCCACCACGGTCGAGGAATTGTACAGGGACGGAAACTTAAAATGCATATTTTTCCATTAGAGTGGCTTGAATTACTTGTAACTCTCGGAATTTGCTGTAACTAAGTCTTCTAAACCCTGTTTTGAGTTTCCATGTATTAAACTGTCATTTTTAATGAAAATAGCCTGTTTGTGACCAAAATATTTTATTCCTAATCCGTTGATGATGTTGAATTCACACTTTGTTTAAATGACTTGATTAGCAAGTCTTGCACTCTTTTAAACACATTGTAACGGTCTTGGTTATCCAGGGCATTACATCTTTCTCATATATTGTTGCTAATTTGGATGCGTACTTCTCTACCTCCTCACGACGCGCGACAAACCATGACTGAATTGTGAAACGAATGAATTCCACAAAAGTAGTGACTGGGAAGGTTCTTGCGTCTCTGGTTTTGTTGTTGAAACTTTCAGCGTAGTTGCTTGTCATTACATTGTATAGATTCCAAGGAAAGTAAGCACGAGTCCACTTATCGAAGCCAATACCCTCGAGATATTGAGCTATGGCAGGATCCATTTGCTTTATATTGTTGAAGAACCTGTGAAATTTTGACTTCCGAAATGCATATGCTACATTCCACATCTCCTTGTGACAGTGATCGGTCTTGAACTTAGCGATTACATTCATACTTATGTGATGGTAGCATGCACCGTGGTAGGCATCAGGGAAGACCAACTCAAGAGCATGAATAATGCTAGCATGCCTGTTTGATACAAAAGACAGATTATCAACAACTCCAATGACTTCCTTCAATTTCATCATGAAATACTTCCAAGAAGCATGATTCTCACTGTCAACAATCGCGAATGCAATTGGATAAATGTGGTTATTCGCATCCAATGCGACAGCACACAACATGTGGCCACCGTACCTTGACTTCAAGAAAGTGCCGTCCACACATATAATAGGACGACATGATGTAAATCCTCTTCTATAAACTCCGAGTGAGAAGAAACAGTAAAGAAAGCGACCGTCATCTGTGACAAAATCAGTTATTGTACCTGGATTCTTTTGCTGCAGCATGTACATGTAAGATGGTAACTTAGAGTACGATTCTTCAGGTGTCCCCCTGACATAACCGAGTGCCTTCTCTCTGCATCTCCAAGCCTTCATATAACTCATATCGATCCCAAAATTATTCTTCATATCCTCCTTTATGCTGTTTGGTGGATAGCTAGTGCCATCAGTAGCATATTTGTTCTTGATAAGGTGCCCAATGACAGAAGGTGCTGCTTGACGTTGGTCTTTTTGTCGCAATTCTAGTGAGCAAGTATGTACACTATTATAAATAATGATCTCAACACATCTCCGATCGCGCTACTTTTTTCCCTCTTATTCTCTAACCACAATCAGGATCCTTGCAGGTGATATACAACACATCAGTACCAGACTTCTTAACCATAAACTCAAAATTATTCTTTATTGCAAAGAGAGCCGCTTTGGTTTTCAATTCCATCTTGTTCTCAAATGCCTTCCCAAGATGTAATTCCCCCAACGCTACACCAGATGAGGGTGATTCAGAACGACTACAAGCCATGATATCTTCTTTTGTAAACATGGGAGCACTCCATTTTCTGTGATCTTCTGTTGAACATATTGAAATGTTCCCTGTATAGTTATATTCTGTTCCACCAGGACGACTAGAGCTGGTGCCAGGTGTTTGACGTCCTTGACTTGGTGGGTTCGTCCGTGCAATATGACGTATTGGTTGTTCTTGTGCTTGTTCTACTTGCAAATGTTCAGCTACTAGATCATCATCCACTGAATTGTATCCTAAGTCCTCATTGTGTTCAGTTACTGGATCTTCATTCACATAGGGGTTGTACTCATACTGGTTGTCCCTCAGGTCACCAACAGGAAATCCTAAAGTATTGGCTGCTCCCTCAGGTCCGAGAGTGGAATATGAGTCTGCAATGATAATCTTTTTAACAGGAGTGACACACAAGGCCAACCTTTCTTTAGATGTCACTCCTAAGAATGCACGGACACCAAGATCACTTTCAACATGAACGGGTGTAAACGGTTGGTCGCCGCAAGTGTAAGGAACCTCCAATTTCAACTCATACACCTGTTTATCAACTTTAAGTTCCTTGTGCAATATGTCAAGAAGTTGCAAGTACATTACAGTATCCTCCATCGGTATCACCATGCATTGAGGGTCCTTGAAAATCTACTTATTCCCTTGTAATTCCCAAACACCATTGTAGGATACAAAAACGTAGACAATAGAACCTGTGTTGGAAAAAAAACATTAACATTGTCAGGAAAACTGTCATTTTTTTAAAAAATACATTAAAAAAGAACATTATCGAGCTAACATCGAGCTTTATCGAGTTAGCATCGAGCTCTTATCGAGTTAGCATCGAGCTACCATTTCTTAAACCGAACATAAAACCTAATCAAACCCTCCATCGAACCTTATCGAGCACATATCGAGAAAACCTAAACCGATCGAGCTCAAATATTGTAGGGTCCAATCGAACCCTTATCGAGTTTTCATTGAGCACAATCGAGCACTAAAAACCAAACCTATCGAGCTATAATTGAGCTACATCGAGCTCATACAAGACCTTCTTCTACATATCATTGATCTCATATCGAACCGTTATCGAGCAAAAAAGTTGCAGAAAACCCAGAAAACACAGATCGCGGAATCTTTCTAAAAATCCCGAAAAATACACTAATATAGGCTCAGATCTGTTCAAAATAACCAAAAAACTGTAAACAAATAATACCCAACACATAAAATGTAAAATCTTATTACCCATGGTTTTTCTCCTCAAAAAACTCTCAAAATAGATGTTGCCTTTGATATTAACGACTTTACAGAGACAATGGAGATGACTAACAATGATTTTGACAAGAAAATTATACAAATCTGTAGGTTTTATGGATGATTTCGTGAGAATGAGAGAGAGAGAGGGAGGAGAGAGGGAAGAGAGAGGAAGAGAAAGTTTTATGATTTTTTGATATAATAGAAGGAGTATTTTGGATATGAGAGGAATGGTTAGCATCAAATTGAAAATATTATTAGTGTTGAGATTTTTTGATAATATTAGGCATCATTAAGTATTAAAAGTGAAATTTTCCATATCAAATCAAAAGCTACAGTTTACATTAACCATGTTTATTTATTTATTATTTTATTTTTGAAAGGATTAACCATGTTTACTCTTAATCCTTCAAAAAAAAAACCATGTTTACTCTTAAGATCACAATTGTATGTGGGAGTATTTGTCCAAAAGAAAAAAAAATTGTATGTGGGAGTATTTGTCCAAAAGAAAAAAAAATTGTATGTGGGAGTAAATAAAGATTAATTCATTTCCTTTCATCACTCACTTGCCACTCAAGCAAATAACTTCCCGTCATCTCCAATTTCTCATCTCTCAGACTCGCAGTCGCCGCACAACCAGTACCCCTGCATCACCGCACCGCCACACCACCGCGCGACGTTCTCCAACCCTCCGTCCACTCCTTTCGTAGTCGCACTTCGCACTATCCTCCTCTCTCCATCCAGTCTCTGTCCTCTCTCAGTCTCTCCTACGCACCTTTTCATTTATACAGGTATATATAAATATATGTTATTGAAATCCTTTTACAGCTTTAATTTTGATGCTTGTGATACTTTCTTGATGAGATATTTGTTTTTGATTTTGTTTCTGGAAGAAAATATGAATATTTGTGGGGCTCTAGTTTGATTTTCAAATTAGTGTTAAGAGCTGAAATTCGATAAACCCAGAAACATAGCATCCCGGACCAAAACCTTAGACAAATCGTCATACCCATTTTTCATTCTCTATACACACTCCCCTGCTCTTCAAAATGTGCATATCTTCCATTTACGGACTGTTAAGAGCTGAAAATTCATAAACACTGTGGTTACAGCAGGTTTCAGAATTGCCAAGGAACTGCAAAAGGGGGTTAAACGGATTGCCAGAGGTACCAACATTATCGCTAAAATTTATAAATGAGCTGCTTAAGGGCCCTTTTTTTCTCTGATTTAGAAATACCGAGTATTTGTTCATTTGATTTCTTCTTATTTTCTGTTACGTGGGTATATGTTCTTGTTTTTTTTTTCGGCTCTTCTTCTGTAACGCAAACCATGTGATTGTGAAAATGCCTCGATGGATAATATGCAGTGAATTAGCTTTCGCCTTTGTTTGATTCTTCTAGAGGCTGACGTATGTTGTTGCTCGTTCTCTATTTGTTTTGTGCTTTGTAATGGAGGTTATTTTGCTTGTTTTGAATCTTTTGATTGTTTTGCCGATTTTTTTTAATAAAAAATTGTATTATTTTCTACTTTGAATTACGATACACATTGTTAGGCTTGAAGTATTTATGCATTCTTTGTTAAAAGCATGCTTTGAGGTTTTTCTATTTCTGTTAATTTAGTTCAATTTAGTTCTTATTTATCAATCTCTCTGTTACTAAAAGTCATATTACCTGCTCTTACCAGACGGCCATAAACGTTTGTTCATTTCTTGTCTCTTCTTCATTACAATCTGGGTTCAATTGTCTTTTGTTCGATTATCCTCTTTTGTGAAGCGGGCAATTTTCATAATTGTTAAAACCCACCTTTCTTGCTCAACGATGATTTTTTAAATTGCCTTTTTCAGTTGAGAATGGGCAAAATGGGAAAAAGTGTCTTCCTATATATGGAGAAAATATGCAGACTCTGTATTTACAAAATGTTGATTTTGGGGACAGTTTTATATACTGTGTTTATCTTTCTAAAATTATATTTGTGCCCTGCCAGAATGTTTTTAATTTTTGTTTTCTTTTGTTTTGCAAGATGATATTAACATCTCTGATAAAGACCAGGAAATGAACCACTCAAGTGAGTCTCTATTTAATGTCAAGGAACTTGATGATAAAGAGCAGCAATGTGCACCACCAATTTCACCAGAATGTACCCTGCCACAGGATATTTCATCTGAGAAACTTTTATATGGATCCTTAAATTTTCGCGAACATTGTGAAGATTTAACTTCAAAATCCACTTCTGATGTTCATGGTCAGGTCATGAATTCAACTGGTGATGCTGAATGCTTCTTGCTCAACCATATAGAGAAAAATGATTCTCCGCTTGCTGATAATTTAAGTGCACCTTGTGCTGCTGTAGCTGTTGAAGCCAATAATTCAAAGATGTGCTCTGAACTTATCAAGGGTGGCAGCCCAATTAGGCTTCTTCAAGACTATGCTTCCGATGACTGCTCAGAAGATGATCAACTCTTGCATGAACACAATAAATCCTTGCCATCATTTATAGAAGGCGCTTCAATTCATAGTAAAGATACTAGTAGTTGTCTGGAGAAAGAAATGGGTCCAAAGAGCCAGCAATGCATTGGAGAAAATGAAAAGGGGTCTGGACACCTATCTGAATCCAGCCTGTCCCATAAGGCTGCAGATTGTTCCCAAGATTTGCAAGGAGAGGTAAAGGATGCTGATATGGTATATATCACAACTGGAAGAGCTGATGGATGGATAGATAACGACCCTGGAAGCAAAAGGCCTGCTACAGATGCTACTTCTTGTGTAGATTTTCAGAGGAAAGCTATCTTGGATGTTGCAGATGGTCATGTTATTTCTAAGAGGGCTAAGAATAAAGAAAATGAGGAGAAAAAGGAAAAGCTTGAATCAGCTTCTTTGAAAGTGGATGAGTTTGGGAGATTATTTAGAGAAAGTTCCAGTGATAGTAACTCGGATTCAGCCTATCCTAACAGGCACAGTAGAAGAGGAAAGAGAGGCAGAAGTCGGAGTCATAGTCGATCACCTCTAGATAAGAGGACAAGGAGGAGTTCATGGCGGAGAAAAGAGAAACGAAGTCGATCACGCAGGTACCTATTACATTATGATTTTGTGTCCTTCATGGTTGATTACTTATATTGTTACCTTTTAGTATTGATCTGTGGTATAATTTTCTTCATTGTGTTTCAGCTGGTCTCCTAGGAAGCGAAGAAGCAGGAGCCGATCTCCCCCATATAGGCGTGCCAGTGAACTCATTGGGGAGAAATTGAGATCAGACAGGGGTCGCATTCCAGATTGCTTTGATTTCCTCCGGGGCAGGTGCAATCGAGGAGCATCCTGTCGATACATGCATCCTGGAGTGGACAAAAGTGACAGTTCAAGACGCAATAGGAGCAATCAAAAGAATCTAGAAGTTTCATCCAATACAAAGAAGTATAAGAGAGATGACAAAACTAAGAAGTTCCTTGCAGAACGAGTCAGCAATGAAGCCCAAATTCAAGAGGAGCAAGACGGAAAAGTTGATGGGAAAAGGAAAGACATTCGTATGGACTCTCAATCTATTACTTTGGATCACAATGATCATTTGATTAGTTCTGGTATGGTTAAATGTTGTAGCCCAGGCAAGGTAGCTGGAACACTGTTGGAGAAGCAAATAATTCAAGAAAACTCAGCTGAGCCAAACCCACAGATCCTTGATCATAGAACATTTATGGAGTCTCACCAGCAATCGTCAGTTGAAATTCTTCCCTCCCAATTTGTTAGTGGTACTAACATTTTGAATCCATGTGATGATACTTCCCAGGACGTGGTACCTTTGGTGAAAACCTTTATCCACCAGTCCCATAGCAGTGCTTCAGTTGCAGAAGTTCAAAATAATGATTACCCATCTCTTCAAATGGATGATTCATTTGTGTTTGATGCATCACCAACCCATGCATCCTCAATTTCTCCAAAGAAGTTATCTAACAGTGATTTATTTCCAATTAAAGTCCTACCAACTCAGTCATTGCCCACTGCAATTTCATGTCAAGCACATTTGTCTGAACCCGCAACCTTTCCATATCCTGCTCCTAAAGTGTTATCTTCTTCTAACTATTCTGGTCCACCTAATCAACACCAGTCCTCTCAGCAACCCCTTCTCCCTCCCCCTTCTCTTCCTCCCCTTCCCCTTCCCCCTCCCCCTCCCCCTCCCCCTTCTCTTCCTCCTCCTCCACCCCTTTCTCCCTCTTCTCTTACCCTTCCCCCTCCACCACCCACACCCCCTCCCCCTCCCCCACCTCCCTTTTCTCTTCCTCCCCCTCCTCCTTCTCTTCCCCCTCCCCCTCTGCCACCACCACCTACACAAAGTGTCAATGCTCTTCATATGCCACACTTGCCTATGGATTACAACTTGACGCCACAAGTTGCATCTTATGCATTGCAATCTGCTCATGTAAGAAATCCTCATACATATCATCAGGCTTCCTTGGCCAACCAACATCCACCATTTTCAATTCCACAAAGTTCCTCTTGGACCTCCTTGCCACCACCAACTCCTCGGCCATCCTATGATATGCACTTCAGTACAGCATTTGCAACACCTGGTGTCTCTTCTCAGTTTCAGCACAATCATTTTCCTCCACGGAACAATTTTGGTTCTCAAATGTCAGTTATGCCTTACCCTTCTGAATTCTGTTCCAATTCTCAGGTCAGTAGTGAGTTTGTGCACCAAGTTTACCCTTCAATGCAGGAGCTTCATCAACCTAAAGTTGAAACTAATGCTTCAGTCAACCCAATAAGTTCATTTGGAGTGTCTAGTCTTTTGAGAGAGGAGTCCATTACACATCAAGATTTGAGTACTTCTTCAAGTCATGGAACCTTGCACCAGAAACCCTTGCTTTCTTCACAGGAATCTTTTGTGAATAAAGTGCTGCCATTTTCTGGTGATCTTTGCTTAGGCGAACCTTCAAAGTCAACTTCCCAAATTCATTCTTTTCCACACCAGCAACAGGCTGCCAGCCATTTGCAATACCCTCTTGGGGATAGTAAAGCGGGCTCTCAGTCCCAGTTTCCATCGGATCTCCTGGACAGGAAAAGATCATCTAGTGATCCTGATTTTGGGGTCTCCAGAATTTCTGCACACTATAACCCTTATGCATCAACTTTTGATCAGCCATTGAGCTCCAAATTTAGCTCTAGTGTTTTCAGTCGCGATAAGGGTGCACTCTGTGGTAATCAATATGATACTTCCAGTTTAGGCAAGGTCACAGTTGATGGTAAAGTAACTTCCTCACCAAGTTCTGTGAGAGTTAGTGGACAGATTTTTCCTAGGGCTGGTGGTGACCAGTATGATCCACTTTTTGACAGTGTTGAGCCATCACCTAAAGCTAAAAGAAAAGCTCGTCGAAGGTGGGAACCTGCAATTGATTCTGACCCCATGGAAAAGCACAGTGGTTCCCAAAAGCCATTGGATTCAGAAGAGAACAACAAAAATGAAATTGCAGCTGTTGCTTCAACCTCATCTGTGGATGATGAGTTTGGTGAGACGGCTGATGCAGAGGTGGGTGCTTTTGAGGACGAGAGTCCTAGTGATCCTGTTGGTGTGGCTACTGCAGGAGAGATAGAGACTGAGATGAAAACTTCAGGGAAGAAAACGAAGAAGGATTCCAAATCATCAAAGCCTTTCAAGATTGCCATTGCTGACTTTGTGAAGGATGTTCTGAAGCCTTCATGGAGGCAGGGCAATATGAGCAAGGAGGCCTTCAAGACCATTGTCAAGAAGACTGTTGATAAGGTGTCTGGGGCCATGAAGGGCCACCAGATACCCAAGTCTCAGGCAAAGATAGATCATTATATCAATTCATCACAGCGTAAATTGACGAAACTTGTCATGGTATGTTCTTTTCTTTACAGTTTCTTTTTCTTTTTATAATTATAATTAAATGTAGTTTTATTAAATTATTTGAAATTACCAAGGATCAATAAAGACCCACGTAACCTTAATATAAAATATTTCTTTGCTTACTGATATGATGAAATTTCTGAAAATAAAACGAGAGGGCCATTAGATTTTTCAACCTGATACCTAGGTTTATGGCAATTTCTCACATGACATGTGTTTGGTGATTGACCAATGGATATCATTGGAATTATCTTAAACGTTCTTCCTAATAAATTCCAATCAGACAATAAAATGTTTTTACAGAAATTGGTATACTGGGAGAAGATCTTGTTGTGAAATATCCTCAGAATCAAGAAGTAAAGTGTTATGCTATGTCGACTTTTATTTTCCATTAATTTATATCTTATATTACAGCTGGTATCTTCATAATTGTTTGGATTTAGATTGGATAATCCTCTAGGTTCTTATTGATGTTTGAGATTGTATTTGTGAATAACTCCTTTTGATGATTCTTTCCCCAAGACAATTTTCCACGTTGTATGATTTTTACAGTCATTTTTATATTCCTTCTTGGATCATTATTCCCCTCCATGTTTTGCAGGGTTATGTCGATAAGTATGTCAAAGTGTAAGACTAATGATCACAATGAATCCAGCGTGCAATCTTTGAAGATTTTGAACAAGTATGTTGTTTCTTCATCATTAGATATCTTTTTCTATGCTGGTGGAGCATTAGAGATTGATTTGTATCATCTGAAATTTTTTAAGTTGATAACTTTGTCAATATTTTGTAAAGTTTTGTATGTGCAACTAGGAGATTTTTAGGTCTTGGGAATGTACAATGACAAAATAGTTGTGTAGCATTACCAACTCAGTAGGATACCGTTTTTGAACATGGGTATCTGTTTTTTTTGTTCACCTTTGGGCAAGTCACTTTACTCTTGTAGTAAATTGTAGCTGTCAATTTGAAATGACGTAGTTATAGTTCCTTTCTTCGTATACCATCACTCACATTGGTTATTCCTTTATTTCTTTCACAATATGATATTTTCTAGGAAAGTTCATGGCAAAATTGAACTCATGAATGATTTAGCGTTTGTCTAGAACTTGGATATTGTTGAGGAATTGTTTTCAGGAAAGATGAACATAAAGGAGTCAATTAGATTCTTGAATTTCATTAAATTTTATTTTGATATTAATATATATATATATATATTTCAATCTATTTGTGAAGATTCTAAGTAATCTAAGGCCATTATTCATTTTTGTATGGTGGTATCTCTGAGACCTCCACGTTACTCCCATCACTCCCTCCCACTTAAGCTAGTTTTAATGGCTTATACATGTTTGCCAATCTTTATGGGATAATTTGAAAAAAAAAAGACTATTTTTAGGAGTAGATAACTAAAATTAGCCACTAAAATAATTTAGTTTAATATTATCCATTTTTATAATCATTTTTCTCATACTGCCCTTACTGAAAAGCACCCTCACTCTTTATTCTATGTCATGGCTCCAAAGTCCTTCACCATAGGAGGAATAGTTATGTACTTTTCTCAAACTCCATGGGTGGATTTTCTCCTTTCAACTCATTCTCTCACTAAATTCCACTACTTACCCAACCAAACGAATTATGATTTGAGATATTATATATATATATATACAAAAAATGTACGTAGAAAATGCTTAGATGAACTATGATAATGTTCTATATATCATGTTACTTTTCTTTCTATATATTATGTTTATGTATGAGATAATGTTCAAGAACTCTTGCATTAAATCACTACCTACATTTGGAATTTAAATATAAGAAGTCCAAAATTAAAATAATTTTCATCATTGTTTGCATATTTTGAAGCTACATCCCATAGACTCCTATATTTTTATTTTTCGTTTTATAGATTAAGAATTTAGAATCCATAAATTATTTTATTAGAAAACTAGAAAGAGAAATAGATGATCATTCATCAAATATTATTTAAAATTAAAAAAAATGAATAGTAATATAAACATACACAAATAATATCCATTTGATTTTCAAAATCCTCAATGTAATGTTAAATAATAAACGAGCACTATTCTATGTTAACATTATAATAGACGTAAATCCTACATTAATTAATTAAGTTATCTGGAAATCACTATTGGGACCCTTGGGTTACTGATTCATTAACCTATTTAAAATGTAAGCCACTATGTTTAAAATTTAAACCATAATTTTTTAAAATGTAAACCACCAAACTTAAATCTAAATTAAGTCTCTTTAAAATTTAAACCACGACTCTTTAAAATTTAAACTACAAGACTTAAAAGTTAAACATTTAGGCTTAAAATCTAAATCACGATCATATAAAATATAAACAATGATCTTTTAAAATCTAAATCACGACTCTTTAAAATTTATACAACTAGCCTTTAAAATTCAAACTACAAGGCTTAAAATTTAAACTACGACTATTTAAAATTTAAACTACAAGTCTTAAAATTTAAACCACGAGTCTTTAAAATTTAAACTACGATTTTTTAAAATTTAAACCATAATGCTTAAAAGTTAAACCACTAAGCTTAAAATCTAAACCACGCCTATATAAAATATAAATCATGATCATTTAAAATCTAAACCACATTACTTAAAATTTAAATTACCAAGCTTAAAGTTTAAATCGTGTCCCATTAAAATTTAAACCATGAGTATTTAAAATATAAACCACAAGGTTTAAAAGTTAAACCATAATGCTTAAAATCTAAACTACGACTATATAAAATATAAATCACCATTTTTTAAAATCTAAACCATTAGGCTTAAAATCTAAACCTCGACCATATAAAATATAAATCACGATTATTTAAAATCTACATCACAATGCTTAAAATTTAAATTACTAGATTTAAAGTCTAAATCATGTCCTTTTAAAATGTAAACCACATGACTAAATGGTATTTTCACAAACTTTTATTACCTTTTTATAAAGTAACAACAATACTATACATTTTTTAGCTTCTACACGTAAGTAGCTAGTTTAACATATTTGCAAGTTTTACACTTAAAGCTCTAATAAAAAATAATGACGCATCCAAATATTTTTCTTTTACCGAAGCAAAACTAAAATATCCTTATTATATGTATATATGTTCCAAGCATGCACGTACACATTAAAAGATTCTTATTAATCCTAGTAATTGCGGAATAAAAAAAATTAAAAACAAGCAACACAAATTATTTTATTCAAATATTTGATGTATTAATTATGCATTTATATATATATATGAGAATTTTTCAATAGGGGCTTCACTTTAAGTCTTACCGATGAAGCTCTCAGTGTTCTCGACCCGTGAATAGTTTTCGGCACGATTTTTTTTATGACCATGTATATTGTAACTATTTAGAGCATCTTGCAAATTTTTAAAAAATTCCGAATAGTTTATAGTATCGAAAACTAAGTTCAAACATGTTGTTGCACGCGTGACTAATTTTTTTTATGCGCGTGGAAAACAACATGTTTGAACCTAATTTTCAGTACTGTAAACTATTTGAATTTTCTAAAAATTTGTAGGATGCTCTAAATAGCTATAATATACACGGTCATAAAAAAATCGCACCGAAAACTATTCACGGGTCGAGAACACTGAGAGCCTCACCGGTAGGACTTAAAGTGAAATCTCTATTGAAGAATTGTCCAATATATATATAAGCAATTGAGTTGGGTTGTGATGTGGAGCAAATTGGGTGTGTGAATAAAAATATAATAAAATGGTATACTAAGTAGATTCAATTAAATATTAGGTGTAAAATTAAGAGTTGCAAAAAGTGGCTAAAAATTGAACAACCAATCTTAAAGAAAACGGATACTCAGCCTAATATTTACATCATTATGAACATACAGTGGAATGGAGCGGAGAAGTGTGTCATTTTCCCTTCTTTTCTTGTAAAATCTATTGAAGACACCAAAAGTTGTAGTTTAAAATTAGGGAATTTGCACATTTAGTACCTCCTATTTTGCACATTCTATTACCAATAATTCTTGTTTGTTTGATACCCTCAATTTACAAAATCATAATAAAATGGTACCCTGCACTCAAATTTGGTCAATAATTTTTTTAAAATGACTAAATTACCATCAGTTATAAATAATAAAGTAATTACAATTTCTTTTTAAAAAAATCTTGACACATGGCATATTTTCATTTGTCAAACTTTTATTTTTTTTTAAATAATTTTAAATATAAAAAATAATTAAAAAAATTAAATTAACTATAACAAATTAAAATAAGTAAATCAAAATTTATTTAGTCTTTCTTCATCCTTCAATTTCTATGATTACTCTCCTCTCCGCCTATTCTTCAAAGCCCTAAATCCATCAAAATTCAAACTCATTCAAATATATTTATAAAAAAAATCTAACTAATTCAAAACAAAATCTAAAATGGTTTTGTGATATGTATCCATGAACCTAACAGGGCAACTTGGAATAAAATTAGTGTAACCATTCAAAATAAATGTTATATTCTGTGTTCTTGAACAAAACAATTGACCTTGGATTTTCACACAAAAATGAACTAATTATACAAAACATTTATACACAAACTCAACAAATGTACCTCTGCTCACCATTGTGACTCATCCCAACACCTCGATCCCGAAGTACGATGATCCATCATCCTCCTTCATGCATCTTAGAATCCCCACACCAATGATGCTTCCTTCTTCTCAGAACCATTCAGCCATGTGGGTATCGTATGCAGCAACTTATCGGAGCTCTTCGTCTGCAATTACAAATAATTCGTCATTTGCAATTACTTGTTGGAGCTCATGGTTTGCAGCCATGAACAGGTTGGATCCAAATCTATAAGGAAGGTAGACGATCAAGATAAATCTGGGTTCCAGACTCTTGCAATCATGAATGGTTAGAAGCTTTAGGTCATTTAGCACGAACAAGGGATGTTGGGCATCTAGTTTTGAGACGTCTGCAACCACGAAGAGGTTGGAGGCTTTCGATAGAAGCCACCTTTATCTCCGTCCAGATGCACGTCTCTGGTGCTGACTACCTGCAAGCAAAAGAGAAAACGATATGTAGAAGCAGAAGAAAGAGATACAAGATTAGAAAAATTTAGGGTTTAGTTTCATTAATTATAAATTTTGTTTTTTAATAGTTTAAATATATTTTAAATTTTAAAATGAATTTTTTTAACAAAATTATAAGTAAAAGCAATACTATTTTAAGTATTTTACAAAAATTTTTAAATTTATATTTTAATGACTTTATTGCTCATATTTGAAGGGCAATTTGGTCATTTAGAAAAAAATATTGACAAAAACTGAGTTAATGGTACTGTATTATCCTGATTTTGTAATTATAAGGTACCAATTGAACATTATTCGTAATAGAGAGTACTAAAGTTAAACTTTGTAAAAACACAAGGTACCAAATGAGTACCTACCCTTAAAATTATAGTAATTTGTTCTATAGTGTGATAAAAAATTCATTAAAAATAAATCAAAACCTATTACATCAAGGAGGAAAGAGGGTAATTCCTCCAACTAAACAAGCTTTCTATCTACTAAAAAGCATCTCAAAGCTTAAGTACACTCTTGGAAAGATGGATGCCAAATTTAAAAAAAAAAAACTAGTAAAGATTTTTAAATTATTAAAATACTAGGATCCTCCGTGTAGCTCAACAATGTGTACTAAAAAAATTATTTAGTACAAAACAATAATGTGAGCCACACACGCATGATCTATTTTGTAAAGGGAATAAGCACATTAATTTTTGGGAATTTTAAAAATATTAATGTGCAAAAGTATGATAATTACATTTTTCTTAATTTATTTGAGAAAATTTATTAAAGAAAAAATTAAAGTATGTGAAACACAATTAGTAACTAACTAAAATGTGAAAATGCTACATTTTTTTTATCATAATTATGTTTTCTTTGATTTTGAAAATAATTTTATTTTATTTTTTTCAATTTTTTTATTTTTTCCTTCATTTTTAATTATTTTTTCTGTTATTTTTTTTTCCTAACTTATTTTTTCTTCCATTTCTTCATTTTTTTTTTCTACCAATTTTTTCCTTAATCATTTTTTTCTCTCCATTTTTCCATTCTTCTTCTTCTTCTCATTTTTGTTCATTTATCTATTTTTTTCTTTGTTTTGTTTTTATTTTTCATTTTTGTATTTATTATTTTTTCCTTCCATTTTTTTTTTCACACATATGAGCTTTTTTTTCTTCTTCAATTTTTTTCTTCATTTTTTTCTACCAATTTTTTCATTCATATTTTTTTTTCTTTCCATTTTTCCATTATTTTTCTTTTTCTTTTCATTTTTATTCATTCTTGTGTTTTTTTTCCTTCATCATTTCTTTTGTTTTGTTTTTCTCATATTTTTTTTAGTTTTTTTTTCCTTTTTTCTTCTTCATTTTTGTACTTATTCTTTTCTCATTCCATATTTTTTCCTTTTTTAACATATATTTTAACATTACATAATTATTTTACTATTTTTTTATTCATTATCTTTTATTATTGTAATTTTTTATAGTTTTTTCTACTATATGTAAAAAAATTCAAATCAATTTTTTCAGCATTTACTTTTTACTGTTACCCTTATAGGAACACCAAATTTTGGAAAGAAACTAATAAAAATATGAAAACATGAATAGGTAACTAGTTACCCTGATGGGAACATTCAAATCTAGAAAAAAAATATATGAAGAAGATGGGAGAGAAGGGAAATGGGGTAGATCTAGTTTTTTTTTTTCTATCTTCAGATTTGTGGTAACTGGTTACCTTCCCGTTCTTTGTGTGCATATTTCTGGGGGTAACTGGTTAACTTCACGTTCTGATGTGTGTATATTTCTGGGTTCTTTACGGTAACTGGTTACCTATGTTACTAAAATCGTAGTTACTTCTTCTTCCTCCTTTTTTAATGAAGTGTTCTTCCTCTTTTTCCTTAAAATTTGATGTTTCTTTCATATTTAATATGAAAAACCCATCATCCCTCTTATTGTAACTAGTTACCCCTCTTATGGCAGAAAGTCACTTCTCTTAGGATAACTGTTATGGTTACCCCTTTCTGGTACATGGTATTTAACCTAGCTCTAGGATTTTTTTACATATCTGTCAAAGATCAATCAAATAACTGGTTACCTTACCCAGGATTTGAAAAAAGAAACGTACAATCTAAAAAAAAAGAAAAAATGTTTATAATAAATAAATTTTTTTTAAACACAATTATTATTACAAAAAAAAAAAGAAAAAAAAATTGCAAAACAACCAAAGAAAAATTTAATATAAAAAGCAAATAAGCTATACAAATAATAATCAAATTACAAATATACCCTCCCAAATTAATAAAACTTGATTAGGAGTAAAACTATGGCATAAACCAACCTTTATACAAAAATATGGAAAAATAAACCCATAAAAGTAAAAATTCTTAAAAAAAGCCATAGATTAACTTTTTTTTTTTTTTTTTAAAAAAAAAAGCCATATTTTTGCACACTCTATTAAAAAATCCCATATAAAATGTAATTTCCTCTTAATTTTTAGAAATAATTATAATAAGTAGTTTTTGAAAAAAATATAATATTAAGATAATTGAAAAGATCATTCTTTAAAATAAAAAAATTAATTTAAAAAAAATAGTAATAAATTAATATATTAATTAAAAAATAATCAAGTGTCAACTATTTACTAATAATTAGGAAACGATTATCTATTCAAATTTGTAAGCATAACTCATTTTAAAAGAAGGTGATATTGTTGGCGAAACTACCTAAGTTTTTATAAGTGTCACATATTGATATTGCCTAATAAACTCCTTAGTGGTTGTGTTGACGGTGAAATCTCGTCAACGAAATTAGATCGGAAAACTCAAAGGTAAGTGTGGCGATGTTTAGACAAGAACGTAGAATGACCTTATGGAAGGGTAAACGCAGATCAACAATAGAGTAAAAAATATATATTGCTTAATAGCCTCTGCATACAATGAATTTTCCAACCCCTTATTCTGAGGGGTCAAGCTCTATTTATAGCTGGGCTCTAATGACCCCTTATACATGGTGGTCCCTCATGACAGAATAGTACATGAGTACATTGTCAGGGTAATAGCACAGGTGGTAGTGGTGGTCTGCTCTAGTACGTGTTAGGGGTCTGAAAAAGTACTCTAGTCTTGGTACCATACTATGCCTCCACTACTTGTCGGGTACGGACCTCATAAGCGTGTTGAGGGAGTCCTGACCACGTACCATTCTTGTACTGCCACTACCAGTCTGGCGTGGACACCGTATCCGTACTCTAACTCTTCTTGGTCTGTAGGCTCATTCCGTATACGTACAGGTACCTTGTACCTGATGGTTATTCTTACATCTCCAAGAAATGTATCTGCTCAAAGCTATCCCATATTCTACTAATTGTGGGGAAGCTTGTGAGTTAACATGAATGATATATTCAGGTCTCTACACCACTATTAGCTTGACACCAAATAGTTTTGCGTCTCTCTTATTGCTCCTCATACGTCCCTTCAAGAGGTCTTAGACTCCACACAGGCACGCGAGGTGCTGGCATCACTACATGGGGGCACCTTGGCGAGAAGAAGTGCTGGCATGCAGCACGGGTACGAGACACCTTGGCACGGTTGAGTGTGGTGTGGTGCGAGACCCTTGGTGGTGCGAGGCGCGAGGCGCCCTCTAGGGGAGCTGGTGGTTCGAGGCGTGAAGCAAGGAGCGGCTCACCGTGCGAGACCCTTCTTGCGGCATGGACCCATGTGCACGAGGCGCCTAGGTGAGGCCATGCCTCGCGAGACGCACGCGGGCGAGGCGAGGTGCGCGACAACCTCTTGGCGCGAGGCGAGGTGGGCCACGAGACGTCTTGGGGGTGCGAGGCGCCCTCTAGGGGAGCTGGTGGTCCGAGCCGCGAGGCGCCTAGGTGAGGTGTGCAGCAACCTCTAGGCACGAGGCGAGATGGGGGCCTCGCGTGGGAAGCTCGGGTGCGCACGGCTGAGGTGAGACGGGGGGCCTCACGTGGGAGGCTCGTGTGCGCATGGCCGAGGTGAGACGGGGGGCCTCACGTGTTCATGGCCGAGGCGAGATAGGGTCTCACGTGCGAGGCCCGGGTGTGCAGTGCGAGACGCGCACGGGTCGTGGGCAGCCTCGCATAGTGAGGCCCTCGTTGCCTTGGTGGGTACTTGGGCATGTCGGGCAGCCTCGTAGGGGAAGGTCCTCGGGTCTCCAGGGGCATCTTCGCGAAGTCCTCCTATGATACATGGGTCCCGTATGGGGCAAAATATTGGGTTGCTTGGTTTGAGGCTAGCGAGGGTAAACCTCAATTTTTCCTCGTTGGTGGATTTTTGGCATCCACACTTGCCCCCCAGTCTATAGGGAGGCCTTTAGGTGTTCTTGTAGACTCTTCTCTTCCTTTTTATCATTCTCTTATTCTTCTTCTTCTTCTCTTTTTTTTTTATTATATTTATCATGTTCGAGGTCCTTTGGAACCCACACGAAAGGGGGTTCGGTAGGTCTCTCTTTGGTGCACCTTGATTGTATCTATAAGGACATGTTGACCCCTTGGGTTCTGGTTATCCTTTTACATACTTTTGCGCGTGCTTATTTTTTCTTGCTAGAAGTGTCCTTCTCGTCATTAGGCATAGTACTATTTTTGCAAGCGTCTTCTTTGAGTTCCTTTTTGCAAGCGTCTTCTTTGAGACCCTTTTTGGAAGCATCTACTTTGAGACCCTTTTTGCAGGCGTCTACTTTTGAGACCCCTTTTCGTAAGCGTCTACTTTGAGACTCTTTTTGCAAGCGTATATTTTTTAGACCCTTTTTCGTAAGTGTCTAATTTGGAGACCCTTTATGGTGGCGTCTACTTTTGAGACCCTTTTTTGCAGGCGTCTACTTTTGAGGTGATCTCCCCTCGAGTCGGGACTTTCATGGCTAGATGGTCTTCGTTCAATCTCAAACTTGGTCAGCGACCCCTCTAGCACGATGCCCCCTTCTATATGGAATCTTCAGACGTATTGGTAGTGGGGCAACTGGAGGAAGGTTCGCTTTCTTCAACATGGAAGTTCTTATGGCCCTCTTCCACTCGTATGTACTTCTGTGCTCTCTCGAAGAAGTCATCCAAATTCGAAACTTCTCTTTTGAGCATGCTACACCATAACTTGCTTCCTGGACGAATTTCGGCGGTAATAACCATCTTGAGCTCCGCTTTGGTTAAACCTCCCACCTTTGTTGCTTCTATACTGAACCTATGGATGTAGTCCTTCAGACTTTCATTCTCGCCTTGTTTTATGTTAGCGAGGCTGGTAGTTGGCATGATGTAATCATAGGCTGCATGGTGCTGCTGAAGAAACTCATCAGAGAATTGTTGCCATGACTCGATTGTTCCTGGCCTTAACCTCTTGAACCACTTGTACGCCACTCCTTTAAGCGTAACGACAAAGCAATGACACTTTGCCCTGTTGTTGATCCCTCTTAACTTCATCAAGTTATTGAAGGAGTCTAAGTGATATTTTGGGTTTGTAGTACCCTCGTACGGAGTCATGCGAGGCTCTCTGAAGCCAGTGGGCATTTGCTCAGCCTGAATCTCCCTTGTGAAGGGTGAATCACGGTCGAATTCTTCGTCATCCATGTGCCCCCCAAGTGTAGTGGTGATCTTGCCCCGAGGGCTTCACATTTTGGTGTCTAGTCCCCTCCTTTTTTTGCATAAGGAGTCTTGTGAGTTCTCGGGCTGATCCCTTGCCTTGGCTGTGTTCCTCAGGGGAACCGCGGGGGGTGCGTTTCTTACTTCTAACTTCTTCCCATGGAGCTCTTTTCTTAGGCCAGGGGGTGCCTCTTTTGAGGGGACTTCGGCCTCATTCTTACCACCATCATCTTCCCTCCACCTTTGCTCCTGGGGACATTTCGTCGGCCTAAGTCCCCCATGGTACTTTGTCTGGGGGGTTTTACTGGTGGAAAGTTGGGTTCCCCCATCGTCTTTGGGGACAGTGTTTTCCCCTTTTTCATGCTCCTTCCCTTTACGCTTAGGGAGGGGTATGCTTGACTTCCCTTGCAGTAGGTCGCTTAAAACCTCCTGCATGTTCTCTATCGTGGTTTCCAGCCTTCGAGTCTTTTTATGCAACTCGTGAATCTCATCCTTGTAGAAGCGAGTCCTTGAGCTGGAACTTACCGAGCGTACCCTGGGACCCTCGCCTGGCCAGTGCGTTGAGGGACCTGGGTCCTGGTGGCCTGAGCGTGGTGTCAACGGGGGCCGGTTAAGTGGATACACTAGTGGCTTTGAATGACCTCCGTCGGGCTGGATAGCTGGGGACGATGCTTCCCTCTCCTTCCCTGGGGGAAGAGGTTCCTTCGGTCTACCTCCATGCTTAGATGGAGGGGGATCTTTCCTAGAAGCCCTCCGCTCTACTTCGTTCTGGCGAACCTCATCCTCTTGTATTTGCCGTAGGCGTTTTGAACGTCTTAGCATCTTTCTTTGTTGGAAGTGATGGAAGAACACTGGCTTGATGCTTGTTCTTCCCACAGACGGCGCCAAACTGTTGACGGTGAAATCTCGTCAACGAAATTAGATCAGAAAACTCAAAGGTAAGTGGGCGATGTTTAGACAAGAACTTAGAGTGAACTTATGGAAGGGTAAACGCAGATCAACAATAGAGTAAAAAATGTATATTGCTTAATAGCCTCTGCATACAATGAATTTTCCAACCCCTTATTCTGAGGGGTCAAGCTCTATTTATAGCTGGGCTCTAATGGCCCCTTATACATGGTGGTCCCTCAGGACAGAATAGTACATGAGTACATTGTCAGGGTAATAGCACAGGTGGTAGTGGTGTTGGAGGAGTGGTGGTTTGTTCTAGTACGTGTCAGGGGTCTGAAAAAGTACTCTCGTCTTGGTACCATACTATGCCTCCACTACTTGTCAGGTACGGACCTCATAAGCGTGTTGAGGGAGTCCTGACCACGTACCATTCTTGTACTGCCACTACCAGTCTGGCGTGGACACCGTATCCGTACTCTAACTCTTCTTGGTCTGTAGGCTCATTCCGTATACGTACAGGTACCTTGTACCTGATGGTGATTCTCACATCTCCAAGATATGCATCTGCTCAACGCTATCCCATATTCTACTAAGTGTGGGGAAGCTTGTGAGTTAACATGAATGATATATTCAGGTCTCTACACCACTATTAGCTTGACACCAAATAGTTTTGCGTCTCTCTTATTACTCCTCATACGTCCCTTTAAGAGGTCTTAGACTCCACACGGGCACGCGAGGCGCTGGCATCACTACATGGGGGCACCTTGGCGAGAAGAAGTGCTGGCACGCAGCACGAGTTCGGGACACCTTGGCACGGCTGAGTGTGGTGTGGTGCGAGACCCTTGGTGGTGCGAGGCGCGAGGCGCCCTCTAGGGGAGCTAGTGATCCGAGGCGCGGAGCAAGGAGCGGCTCACCGTGCGAGACCCTTCTTGCGGCATGGACCCATATGCACGAGGCGCCTAGGTGAGGCCATGCCTCGCGAGACACGCGCGGGCGAGGCGAGGTGCACGACAACCTCTTGGCGCGAGGCGAGGTGGGCCGCGAGACGTCTTGGGGGTGCGAGGTGCCCTCTAGGGGAGCTAGTGGTCCGAGCCGCGAGGCGCCTAGGCGAGGTGTGCGACAACCTCTAGGCGCGAGGCAAGATGGGGGCCTCGCGTGGGAAGCTCGGGTGCGCATGGTTGAGGCGAGACGGGGGGCCTTGTGTGGGAGGCTCGTGTGCGCATGGCCGAGGCGAGATGGGGGGCCTCTCGTGTGCATGGCCGAGGCGAGATAGGGTCTCGCGTGCGAGGCCCGGGTGTGCAGTGCGAGACGCGCACGGGTCGTGGGCAGCCTCGCATAGTGAGGCCCTCGTTGCCTTGGCGGGTACCTGGGCATGTCGGGCAGCCTCGTAGGGGAAGGCCCTCGGGTCTCTAGGGGCATCTTCGTGAAGTCCTCCTATGAGACATGGGTCCCGCATGGGGCAAAATATTGGGTTGCTTGGTTTGAGGCTAGCGAGGGTAAACCTCAATTTTTTCTCTTTGGTGGATTTTTGGCATCCACAGGTTGCAATAGTAAACGAGCTTTGTCGTATTCACAGAGAGGCCAAATACAAGCTAAAGGAAAGATTAGTAAATTAGGTAATTAAAAATAAGAAACTTGGAAATAATGTAAGTTTGAGAAAAAATGATTTTGTGAAATTAAACACTAAATTAAGAAGAATTAGAAGAAAAAAGAAAAGAAAATGGAAGGCACAAGTTTCATTCATGCAAACATATATTTTTTTAATAAAATTGATTCATTCTACAAAACCATAATTCTAGACCATTAATTAAAGTTGAAAAATATATATAATAAATGTCACCTTAAAGTATGTACTTAATTAAATTTACACTAATTTCTAATTTAAAAACGTATCATATTATATACTTTAATGTGACAAAATACCAATGAAAAAATGCAGTAAAAATCATATAATATAACAAATATCCTAAATTATATAAGAAAAATACGACTAAACTTATGTAAAAGACACCAATATATTTAGAATAAAAATTAGAAGAAAATAAATTTAATTGAAACAAGTATAGAAATGAAGAAACCAAAAGAATTAATATATTAGAAAAATAATGTTGAATATGAACTCCACTCTAGTATTTCCACAAGAAAATTTAGCCTAAAATAGACATTGTTTTTACTCAAAAATATAAAAAAAAAAGAAGCAAAATAACAAGTGTACTTCTTTCTCTAGACTTTGCTCTCTAATATGATCTCTCCAATATGATGGTTCGCACTAGCTTTTGAGTCATATCTATAGAGAAATTTTTCTCCTAAAAGTTGTAAAAATGTGTAATAAGTAGTGGAGAAAGTGGCTTCAAATTCTGATACAAAATGGGACAAGTGGGACATGTGGCGTGTATTGAGCGACTTGCCAGGGAAATGGAAGAAATGCAAGTGGTGGAGGAGACGTGTTTGACATGTGGCGCGTTGGTTGGCTCGGTAGGGAGGTTGTTGGGGTGTGCGAGACAAGCTACAACAATGGGCCACATGTTGTGCTGATGGAGACGGCTAGCAGAGGAGTAGCAGGTGACACATGTCGTGCGTAGGTGGCTTGGTCAAGTGAGTGGACTAGGCTCGGATTGGGCGTCGGTTTGGGCCTGACTGTCCTATAAAATGCCACTTTTTTTTTTTTTTAATCTTTCTTCAATTATAATATTTTCCTTCTTTCTTTTATTTTGTGTCAAAATACATATCACCTGAAAAATTGAAAACAAATTAAATCAAAATAATATTTTCAATTATAAAATATATTACAATAAATCTATGAAAATATTAATTAAAACTTAATTTATTTTAAACTTTAAAACTAATAAAAAAATAATATGTTTTCTTTTTAAATATAAATGATAATTTTTTTAATAAAAATTAAGACTATGTATTATATATTATTATAATAATGATATTTTATAACATTTGAATTTATATTTATAATTATTAAATATATAGTTTTGTATTAAATATTTTTATAATAATGATACTTTATAGTGTTTGAATTTATATTAATATAACTAATAAATATTTATTTTTAATTGGTTTTAAAAGTATATTCCATTAAATATTTAGAATATTCTGTTAAAGTTAAGAAAAATTGTTAAAACCAAGAAAAACTGTTAAATACACACTTTTTATATATAAAGATATTTTGTATTGCTTTAAAAATGAATCCAAATGTAAAAGATTGTAAGCATTCAATTTAATAGGAAAAAAATAGAATTTTAATTTAATTAGAATTGGAGTATACTCACTAATCTAAAAATTTAGTTGATCGAATTAAAGTGGTGCCTTTATAATATTTTGATGTGTAAATATTGTTGACTGCCTTTTTCGCTATCAACTTAATAATAGAACTTAAAGAAAATAAAGAAGATCAACACCAAGATTTTACGTGGTTTAGGTTATAAAACAACCCGAAGGCCCCCTTCCACGAGGACATACAAAATGACACAGGAGAGGAAGGTAAGACATCTGAGAGGCGTGACAGAAATGGAAATGGTAGCTCAAAGTCTCAAAATCATGTAGGAGGAAAGGCTCGGGGGCAGGATCGCACCGGCAATAGCAAGGCGGCCTACCACCCTTACACCCTCAATGTTGCAAGGGAAAGGAATCGATGAATAACACCAATACCGTGTTCGATAGGCTCGGGAAAGATGCACAACCTCAGGATCTGAGGGAAGTCATCAACAAGAGAATCAGCGCTCAGGAGGGGGTACCGGGGATGTCTACCCCACCTGGAGCAACGATCCCACTAGCCGTGTAGGCTCAGAGAGATGCACTCACTACGGCTGTTCAGGGCCTGACAAAGAGAGTTTCTGATATCGAGCTGGCTCATAGAAGTGGGAGTCCCTTCAGTGCCAAGATCCAAGCTGCTCAGCCACCACTAAAGTACAAGACCCCGAAAATTCCAACAGACATTGGGAATGAGGACCCAGTGTGACACATTGGAAAGTTCGAGGATCAGATGGAGTTACTCGGTGTGGAGCATGATTATAGGTGCAGGGTATTCCCTACCACTATCTCTAAATTAGCTCAGGAATGGTATTGGAAATTCAAACCTAGATCCATCACTTCCTAGGAGCAATTCAGGAAGGAATTTTGTAAGGTCCTTAATGCCGGACGGATTCAACCAGTTTATCCCAATCAGCTAGCTGACATCAAGCAAGGGAAGGATGAATCCCTAAAGGAATACATCCAAAGATTCATGAGAGAAACAAACCGAGCATCCATAGTAGGAGAAGAAGGGAAGTTCGTTGCCATCTCGACAGGAATAATTTATCGTAGTCTCTTGTGGGATGGCATCCACAGGAACCCATCAACACCTTTCAGGAACTCCTAAACCGAGCAGACAAATACATGAAGCTAGATGACGTTATCATGAAGGAAGAAAAAGGCATAAACCATCCGACCACTATCAAGATAGGCAAGAATGGCGCAAACCCTCAAGGCAGCAATGGGGGCAACGGTAAGAAGAGAAGTACCTCAGGGGTCGAGCAGAGTGGAGAAAAGAAGGCTAAGTCAGCACCAACTGACAAACAACCTAAGCGTCATCCCTACCAGCCCAGGTTTACCAAATATACTGTCTTGACTGGAACAAGGGCTGAGATTTACTTGGCAACATACCAGGAGGTACCATACCGAAAGCCACCACCCTTGCACTCAGAAGGAAAGAGGGACAATAACAAGTTTTCTCGTTCCACAATGATTATGGGCACGACACAAATGAGTGCAAACAATTGAAGGTTGAGATAGAGTTTCTCCTCCGATCAAGAAAACTCTCAAGGTACCGAGTCAAGACTGAAACCCCGAGCAGGAATCTAGAGTTCTAAAGGCAAAAGAGTCCACCACTGGAGTCTGCGGCTGTGGACTTCACATTGGACACCATATGTTCGGGGACCCACATAGTAGGCAACAGTAGCAACGCTTGTGAGAGATATGCAAGGACCCTAAGACATGAGGTAGGGGAGTCTTCCTAATGCATGGCAGTTGAGGAGTGGTCTCCAAAAAATCCGAAGTATGAAAGTGAAACTCTGACTTTCACGAAGTATGACGCTAGGCACGTGAGGTACCCCCACAGTGACCCTCTGGTCCTTACCATTCAAATCGTCAATGCCCGAGTGAAGAGATGCTTGGTGGATACGGGAAGATCGGTAGATATCATCTACAAATAATCCCTCGAGAAGATGAAGCTCACAGTCAAGGACCTGACACCTTGTTCTCAAGTGATATATGGGTTCACAGGAGAATTCCTAGCACCAGCAAGAACTATCAAACTATCGATCATGGTGGGGGATGCCCCTAGGCACGAGACTGTGATGACAGAGTTCCTGGTGGTAGATTGCTCATCATCTTACACCGTAGTGATCGGGAGACCCTTTTCTGATGGCATCACATGCAACAGTGTCTATCTGGCATCTGTCTTTGAAGTTCCCCATAAGCGCAAGGCAAGGATACGTACATGGTAACCAAAGGGAGGCACAGGAATGCTTTAATGCGTCAGTGGTCAAGGAAAATAAAAGACCACGCGTAAAAAACATGGTAGTAACCTACTGCGAAGGGAGTGAAGGAACCGATGAGGTTGTCAACATGGAAGTTGACGTTGAAAGAAACACTCTACTGGAGCCAAGGCTCCTTTTAACGAACATTTGTTATATAGAAAGTTTCCCAAAGCGAGGGAAACAACATTGATCCTCGCTTTGGGGATGACGTCATGGCTGTAGGACCAGTCAAAGATCTTGATGAAGTCCTACTAGATGAGGAGGACCCGACTAGAGTAATCAAAGTCAGGAAGGAGCTGAAGGTGGAAATTAAGGCACGGTTGGTAGAATTTTTTAAGAAGAACCAGGATGTCTTTGCCTGGTCACATAAGGACATGGTTGGAATTTCTCCGTCCGTAATAAGCCATGTCCTCAATGTGGAAAAAAACTACCCACCAGTGCAACAAAAAAGGAGACTACTTGACAAAGACAGATCTCAAGCCCCAAAGGAGGAAGTCGAGTGGCTCAAGGAGAATGGTTTTACATGGGAGGCCTACTACATAGATTGGGTATCAAACCCCGTGCTGGTCCCAAAACCAAACAAGAAATGGAGGACATGCGTGGATTTCACAGATCTGAACAAGGCTTGCCCCAAAGACTTCTTCTCACTACCTAGAATAGACCAACTGGTTGATGAAACTGCAGGACATGAAATACTCTCATTCATGGATGCATATTCAGGGTATAATCAGATAAGTATGCACCCTCTCGACGAGGAACATACCAGCTTCTGAAAAGACAAGGGATTGTATTGTTATAAGGTAATGCCATTCGGCTTGAAGAATACAAAAGCCACCTACCAATGTTTAGTGAATGGCATGTTCCGAGACTTAATCGGAAAAAATATGGAGGTATATGCCGATGACTTGTTGGTCAAGTCCAAAGAAGCTGGAGGGCATGTTCAAGACTTGGAGGAATGCTTTGCAATACTTAGAAAGTATCACATGGAGTTAAATCCTCTCAAGTGCTCGTTTGGAGTTGGTTCTGGTAAGTTTCTCGGATACATAGTCAATTCATGTGGAATCGAGGCTAACCTCGAGAAGATCAAAGCATTGATCGACATGAAGTCACCTACCACAATCAAAGAAGTGCAATGCTTAACAAGGAGAGTAGCTGCCCTCAGTAGGTTCATATCAAAGTCTACGGACAAGTGCGTCCCTTTCTTTAACTTACGGAGGGGCAGCAAGAAGATCCAATGGACTGAAGAATGTGAGAAACCCTTCCAAGCCTTGAAGGAGCATCTTGCTCAACCTCCTGTCCTAGCAAAGCCAATAGATGGTGAAGTGCTATTCATCTATTTGGAAATCATCGAGCATGCAACCAGTGCTGCTTTGGTGAAATAAGAGAACATGGTACAACAACCTGTGTACTATATCAATAAAAGGCTAATAGGTGCAGAGTCTAGGTATCCCCCTCTTGAAAAACTAGCCTACTATTTAGTAATCACCTCTCGAAAGCTGTGTCCATACTTCCAAGCTCACTCGATCTGAGTCCTAACCGATCAACTGCTACAACAAGTTCTTCAGAAGCCAGAGGCCTCGGGATGGTTACTCAAATGGGCGGTGGAGTTAGGATAGTTTGATATCAATTATCATCTGAGGACGGAGATAAAAGGACAAGCATTAGCAGACTTCATAGCCAGAGGCAGCAACCTTGAAGATCCTTCCTACCAATTAGAGAATGAAGATACCAAAAACGAAGGAAATACTCCCGTATGGAAGTTATATGTTGATGGAGCATCCAATGAGCACAACTCAAGCATAGGAATCATACTGATCACTCCAAAGAATCATCGATTCCACTGCACTCTCAGATTTGGATTCAACGCTTCACAAAACAAGGCTGAGTATGAGGCATTGCTAGCAGGATTACGCTTATCTCGGAATGTGCATGCACAGTCCCTGGAGATATTCATCAATTCCTAACTAGTAGTGTACCAGGTACTGGGGGAGTATCAAGCCAAGGGGCTTAGGATGGTGCAATACCTGAACAAGGTGAAGGATTTGTTGGAACAATTCAAGAGATACTTGATTACAAAAGTCCCGAGGGAGAAGAATGCCAATGCTGATGCCTTAGCCAAGCTTGCAAGTGCCAAATACGCGGACACCCTGAATATCATTCCTGTCGAATACTTGGTAGAAAGAAGAATAATCGAGCAAGAGGCACTACCGATTGAGTTAGGAGATACATGGACGACCACTATTATTAACTATTTCAACCAAGGAGTAGTACCCAGTGATCAGAACAAAGAAAGGAAGTTGGCAAGACAAGCTGCACGATATATGATAGTCGAAGGGGTCCTGTACCAACGAGGGTTCTCCCTACCACTGCTAAGGTGCATTACACCAGACCAGTCAAAGCTGTTAATGATTGAGGTACACAAGGGGTTTTGTGGAGATCACGCTAGGGGGGGGGGGCAGAGTCTATCAAAGAAAATCCTAAGGTAAGGATACTTCTAGCCGAGGATGAATGAAGACTCGATGGAGTATGTCAAAAGATTCCACAAGTGTCAGATGTTCTCCAAGATACCCTAGGCAACACCTAATGAATTAACACAAATGCAAAGCCCTTGACCCTTCGCTGTATGGGGAATCGACCTGATCGGGAAGCTACACACAGAAAGGGGAGGGGTCCAAGTTGATGACTTAGTACTCAGGAGGGTGTTCCTAAACACTAAGGACACTGGACCAGGGGTACTAGGACCTAATTGGGAATGGCCATACCGTTTGGAGAAGGTGATCCCACCAGGGACATACAAGACAGCTCGACTGAATGGAGAACTAATAAAAAACTACTGGAACGGTGAACACCTCTACCGGTACTATCAGTGAAGCTGTTTAGCGATGACACAAATTTTAATTTGCAAATGTATTATTTTCAAATTATCTATGTAACAACCATTGTGCTTCAATGAATGAATGAGTTTAATTTCTTAAGTTTTACTTAATTCTTTAAATTTCTTTCAACAAGGGACTTGTCACTTTAGACCCGTCAACCCCATCGAATCATGTTCGATTATGGTCCTTGAGGGACCTATCGACCCATACGATCCAAAAGAGAGACAAGTCCTCGGACCTTGTCGTCAAATCATCGGATCATGTTCGATTATGGTCCTTAAGGGACCTATTGACCCATATGATCCAAAAAGAGAGACTGGTCCTGGACCTTGTCTCCAAGTTATTTGATCATGTTCGATCATGGTTCTTGAGGAACCTATCGACCCATACGATCAAGAAAAGAGATTGCTCCAAGGACCAATCACCATTATTTGATCAAGTTTGATCCTGGTTCTTGAGGAACCTATTGACCCACACGATCAACAAAAGAGACTGGTCCAAAGACTAGTCACCATTATTTGATCAAGTTCGATCCTGGTTCTTGAGGAACCTATCGACCCATATGATCAAAAAAGAGACTGGTACGAAGAACAATCGCCATCATCGGATCATAATCGAATCTGGTCTTTAAGGGATCAATCGATAATTTGATCTAAGACTCGTTACAGGTTCAATTAGCCCATTAAGACTCGATTGGTCCAACTTAGACACTTCTGTCTACAATCATTATAACGAGTACACGAGAGATTACGTAGATTGTGATCGACACTTGCTACACAATCTGGATCTATGTATAGGTATCATTACTATTGAGTATGAAACCACCACCCAACTACCAATGATGGAAATGCATTTGTTGCTTGCATCATTGGGTGAAAAGGATAGTACTATGTGTCTAAACGCTCGAAGCAAGACATGGTCAAGTAGCAAGTGACCAAGGCTTTTAAACCCATGATCACTTGGGGGGCATATAGTACATATGGATCGGGGTATACACAAGCAATGAGGATGTGACCTTAAGTACTAAGCAAGCTCAAGTTTTTCTAGGACATTTGTTCAACATATGTTCCGAAAGTGCAAAAAACAAAAACAAAAAAGGCATTGGTAGGGAGACTCCTAGCCATGTCCCTTATAGGGTGGTCGGCTAGTCCATCAACCCTATAGGGTGGTCGGCCTATCACCCATGGGGTGGTCGACCTGACCATTTTTTTTCATGGTACGTGGTGAAGTATCATACTACACACATTACCATGGTTGTTAGCATGAAAAACTTAAAGGAATAAGGTTAGTATGGCATGTAAAATACATGCGTTCAGAGTATATTGATACTTGAACCAATGATGGTTGTGAGTTGATATATTTAGTAAGCATTGGAAATAATTTTTTTCAATCAATACACTGATTACTCATAACAAAAAAGCACAAAGGCATAAAATGTCATATGTAAAAACTGTCAAGTGCAAGGTGCCCCACCAATGGCACAAAAGGAAAGACAAAGAATAAAAGACCAAAAAGAAGACAAATTAGGGTAAGGAGTATCATTTGAAAGACCACCTTGAGCCTCAACAGCCTCACGAGCCAGACATTTCTTAAGCTCCTTCGCTCGCATCTTCTCGGGGAGGAAATCCAAGTTCATATTTTTGTTGGATTTCCAGATCAAGTAGAAGCAAGAGAAGGCAATCTCTGAATACTCCTCTCGTGCCTTGTGCCGAGTAGCCTTGACCTCTTGCTCCTTCTCGATAAGAGCATCCTTCCGCAGTTGGTCCATGTCAGCAATAAACTTCTCTTTCTCAACTTCAGACTGTTTAAGCTGATCAACAAGTTTCCCCTCCACCTGGGTTACCCTGAGAGTTAACTTGGTCACTTCCTACTGTTTGAGCTCCACAATACTGCGGAGAGTGCTGATCTCTTCATCTTTCAAAGCAATGTCTGCATCCTTAGAGCCAAGAATGCTTCTAAGGTCTAGTACCTCTTGGTAGATAGCTTCAAGCTCAGAAAGAAGGTTGGAAAACGTAGAGGTATACTCCACAGACCTATCACAAACATGGGAGACCAGCATCATCGCTTGCAAAAAACATACAAGTGTTAGATAACATCAACACACAAGCTAACTAGACAAAAAGAAAATTTTATAAGACTTACACTCTGAATGTCAAGGAGTGACTTCGTGAGGATGGTGCTTAAGTCTTCATTCTTAATCCCATTAAAGGTCGTTGTTGTTTTCTCCAGATGGGATGCTTGGTCCATGATGGCACCTAAATTATGCATGGCAGACTGATGTGGATCAGATAAGGGAACAGGTACAGAGGAGGAGGCATCGACATTAGTGATACTAGGAGGAACCATCATGGGAAAGGATCGCTCTACCTCTGCAATGGGACTAGGTGCCCGTGGAGCCGAAGGAGTCTCGAGAGGGACCTCCGTTAGTGGCTCAGGCTCAACCCTGGCCCTCTTGGCTGCTCGGATGAAAGGACTAGTCTCAGTTGGAGTCGACCTTTGTTGGGTGTGAACAAAGCCAGACATATCTGAACCTACAAAAGAAGATCAAATATTAGCAAGATATCAAATACAAATGAAACATAAAGTAATGATTATAAAATGTCAAACCTTCTGAATGAGACTCAAGTTCGAACATGGCTTCATCAAAGTCATCTGAAGCAAGTAGTGAGTGCGTGGATGTACCCAAGTCATCACCCTCCTGTCTAGCTAACATGGGCAAAGAGGATACCTCCTTGATATGAATAGGCCCCGGGGAGTCTATGGCGTTCATGGGCATGGTATCATCTTCATCCGGAACATCGAAGACAGTAGAAGGAAACAGCTCGATCTTCCTAAGGTTCTCTGAAGTAATGAGAACCTTGACATTATTCTTTTGCGGGGCCATGGAAATCAATGCCTTAGCCCTAACAGTCATGGCCTGGGTCGGGAGTGGTCTATAAAAAGGCCCGACATGCTTGGACTTGGAGTAGTTGGCCTTAACATATTTTGTGAAGAAGTAGTTGTCGGCATATCTAAACGCCTTGCTATTTCTAGAGATATCTTCCAAGAAGGTGTCAGTACCCTCGCTTGTATAATGATGGAAGTGGAAGTGCCCTGAGTTGTGCTGAGAAGGGTTTGTCTTCAGATCAAACAACTAGTGGTTCTCATGAGGTACTGGAGCAACCCATTTTCTATGATGATAGATAATGTACAATGCAAATAACAACAAGATAGCATTGGGAGCCAACTGAGAAGGACTAATACCGAAATAATCTGCCACACTCCGGAATTGCGAGTGAAGAGGAAGTAGGGTGCCAGACTTGATGGCAGAGCGTGTCCAAGCACACACCCAAATGGGGGTCTTCAGCTCTGTCATATGGACTAGGGATAGTAATAGAAACGCCAGAAAGGTCAAAGGCCTTCCTTAAGTTCTTTACCTTCTCTTCAGTCATGTCAGAGGAAACCCCTTTGAACCAAAGCACCTCGCAATCAGCAGGGCAAGGCTTCTCAACCGGTTTCCATATGATCTCACTGGCAAAGGTGGCCCCATAATCTGATGAATGTAACTTTTTTTTTCGTCTCTTCTTCTGCTGCGCAGCTAGTGAGATTGTCTTGCTCTTGGGAGAAGGGCGAGCCACCTTAGGCCGAAACCTATGAATAGAACGCTCCTGAGGGTGAGTAGCCTGCTAATGAGAGCCCTCAGTATATTCTCGCTGAGAAGAAGAGTGATGGGGAACCCGACTGGTATCCCAGTGCAAAGGGAATTGCAAGGAGTCTCCCTGACCAGACATGCTCTGTTGAGAAGAATGACTTTGCTGAGATGTGCCCTGAGAGCAACTGGGAGTACTATACTGAGAAGAGATTTGAGAAGAGCCAGGCAAAGAGCCTTGAGTGATGTGTTTGAAAATGTGAGAATTATCTTCGGAAGGTTGCCGAGTTGTGTGTTTTACTCTTGCCATTGGGCTATACCTTTTCAAGAAATCTTCGTCACTGAATAAATATAGAGCAGAACGGGGGAGAGTCCTTTTCACCCTTTCCAACAGCTCTTGGGGAGTACGCTTGCTCAAAGACTTGTTAGATGAAGATGAGTTGGACATCTGCAACAAAGAAAGGGCAAAAAGTAAAGTTAGTATATCGACGTAATGAAGCTCCCTACCACGAACCATATAGGCCAGTAGCTGGTGGCATATCCATTACTAAGGAGCAAAAGTGAAGAAATCAAATAATTTTTTTTAGGGTCCCGGGTGGTCGGCCTATGATTGGGCTGACCACCCTAGTTCTTGGATCCTTGGGAATCACCCAAGGAATATGGTGGTCAGCCTATGCTAAGGGTTGGGCCGACTACCCAGGCTTGGCAACCCTGGAAATCACCCAGGACATGGGAAATGCAGTCTAGACTTGGATTTGTAACCTTGGAAGTCACCTATGCCTGGATTTGTATCCCTGGAAATCGCCTATGCATGTATCTAAAAGCCTGGAAATCGCACAGGCAAGGGAAATCCTAGGGGTGGTTGGCCTATGATGGGAGTTGTTGGCCTGAAAAGCGCACAGGCTAGGGAAACCCTAGAGGTGGCCGGCCTATGATGGGAATTGTAAGCCTGGAAATCATCCAGGTTAAGGAAGCACTAGTAGTGTTTGGCCCATTATGGAATCCCTAGGGTGGTCAGCCCATGATGAAATTCACAAGCTTGGAAATCGCCCAGGCTAAGGAAGCCCTAGGGGTGCTCGGCCCAAAATGAAATTTACAAACCTGGAAATCATACAAGGAAAGGGAAATGTTAGGGGTGGTCGGCCTATGATGGGAATTGTAGGCCTGGAAATCGCCCAAGCCATGGAAACCTAGAGGTGGTTGGCCTAAGAGGGATTTATAACCCTAGAAATTGCCCAGGCTAGGGAAAATCTATGGGTGGTCGACCTACATCCCTCTAAACCCTAAAGTATCAAGCAAAAACAAAGATCAAGCCATTAATTAAAAACAAGTTTCTTTGATTCAAACAAGTCAGTTGTTTTAAATCAAAATCGAGCAAAGCAAGAAAAATTAGACAAATTCATCATACATGTAAAGATTGGGAAATAATACTTACCCAAGAGAAGATGTGCAGAGTTGATGAAGACTTGGAGAATTTCACAACTCAGACTTTCCGTGAGATAGGTGCATGGGTATGTGATGTGATGAGTGAGTCTCTACTTATAGCCTCTCAGGCTAACCATATTTTTAGGAATTCAAATTCCTTGAAAAATATCTGGCATAGTTAAAAATTCAAATTCCTTAATTTTTTTTTTGTATTTTTTGGAATTAATATCCTTGAAAAATATATTATATTTTTAGGACTTCAAAACTCCTTGAAAATATATTATATTTTTAGGACTTCAAAACTCCTTGAAAAATATAGCATATTTTTAGGACTTCAAAATTCTTCGAAAAATATACTAGATTTTAGGAAATTAATTTTCCTTGAAAAATATAATTAATTTTAGGAATTAGAATTATCTTTGAAAAATACGTGCTGAGAAAATTATCGATAATTGATAAAAGTACTACGTAATGTCTTGAGGGACTTTGTTGTTAGAGTACTGCTACGATATGTTTCTCGGGCCAGATCAAGTTTACCGTAATGTGGAACACAGTACGATAAACATGGGGGGAAAATATTATCCCTCAAAATTCAAGAGATGACTTGGCGAATGCGAAAGCGACACGTTGCATCACAAGTCATAAAAAAATTGACAAAGTATTGAAAAAAGACTGATGAACAAAAATGGATAGGTCTAGGACCTATAGGGAAGTCGACCAGGCCTAAACCTCCTAAGAGTGGTCGACTTGGCCCTAGCCCTCTAGGGGTGGTCAGCCTGACCCCAACCCATAGGGTTGGTCGACTTGACATGCTCAAGGACTGCATGAGGTGGTCAACTCACCCTATTCTTCATAGGGTGGTCGGCCTAAACTCCCAAATACACTTCACTAGATAAAGTTCACACTCGTTCAAGATGAAATCAATAGACCTAGCACCCAGAAGATCAACAGGCCTAGCACCCAGAAGATAAAAAAGCCTAGCACCCAGAGGGTCATCAGACCTAAAACCCGAGCTTTAAAGGGTCATCGGGCCTTGCACCTAAGTCTCATAGACCAACCAAGGCTTAGTGTTTTCCCGAAGGTTTCAATCGTGCAACATCAAGCACGATCCAGAGAAACAAAGAGAAGACCCACGATCTCATAACCATGGGGAGGTGGACACATATCTCCACTCCCAATGATCGTGTACCAAACCATGAGCCCAGTCTTCTTGATCATGTAATAGCCCCTGGGTACTATAAATAAAGGACTCAGGGATTCATTTAAGTGGATTCTTTTGGAGGATTCTAGGACAGATATTTTTGGAGAAGAGACTCTGGGAAAATTTGTGACGAGTGAACTCTTCAGTTCATATTTGTAATTGTCAATCAAGTGATTCAATACTAACGAATACGTGGATTAGGATATTACTGTTCATCAGAACAGGGCTGAACCACTATAAATTTCTGTGTGTTTGTTTAGATATTTGTACTATGTCGTATATTTATATTTATTTCATTCAAAATGTGTCATCTCCTGTACATATGACCGTTGGCCAATTTCACAAGTCAACAAGGAGCATCTTTAGGCAGACAAAGATAAGGAAGCCAAGGCACAAGAAGCCATGGTAGTAGGTTGGACTCCCGAGGCCGATCCTGTGATCGAACTCATGAAAGAGGTTCCTCCGGGTGTGTAGATCCTTGTGTGAATATGGGAAAATTTTTAATGAAGCAAGGCACCCGAGAAGAGGGCATTGCATAATGCCTTGCAGAGTCCGAGGGCCTCGCATAGAGAGGCACTAGCCACCCGCAGGCACAAAGGTATACACCTCCTTCGGCCAAGGGCCATGCATAGCGAGGTCCGATCCTTATGTGCACCTCCTTCGAACTCCTCATGCAAAGGTACCTAGACGTGTCACCTCCCTCAAACTCGGCCAAGGGCCTCGCATAGCGAGGCCTAATCCTCATGCACGGGCGCTCAAGTGGGCATCTCCTCCAGACTCCTCGCACGAAGATGCTTAGGCAGGCGCATAGGCGTGCCGCCTCTCTCGGACTCGGCCAAGGGCCTCGCTTGGTGCTCAAGTGGGCATCTCCTCTGGACTCCTCGCGCAAAGATGCTTAGGCAGGCATATAGGTGTGCCACCTCTCTTAGACTCGGCCAAGGGCCTCGCATAGTGAGGCCCAATCCTCATGCACAGGCGTGAGGCCTAGCGATACCCTTGTTCCTTCATGCGGCATGTGGGCATGGGAACGTATTTCCCATCTAGGTGTGTTAGGTCTCACATAACGAGACCTTCATGCCTTCAAAACCTCGACATGTGTGGAGGTGGTCTAGCGAGGCCCTCAGCTCCTCAGAGGCATAGGCGCGGATGCCTTGCATCTCAGCGCAAGGTTCGTGAGCTTCATTGGCGTGCACTTGCATGAACCTTCAGCATACCCCTAGGCCTTGCATAACGAGACCCTTGATGATACCATGATCTTGCAAGGCACCTGTATGCGCGAGATGCTTGTACGCACGAGACACCCTTGGGCGAGGTGCATGTATGCGCATGACGCCCTTCACGCGAGGCGCCTGTATGCATGAGGGCAAATGTCTTGGGGCCAAGATACGCCCCTAATGTGAAAAGGAACACCTACGCCTCCCAAGCCTAATGTCACAAGCTTAGCACAAGGGTTCCCAACAAATGCCTCAATATGGGGAATAGGAAGGCTGCATTGAGGAAACCCATGCTATCCCATTTGAGAATCCATAAGTTCCCCAACACTTAGCCAAATATAACGAAACTTGGAGAAAAGGTGTGTCTTGGACAAGTGAGAACAATAATCAGGTGCGAGGTACGTGTACTAGTACGGGGTGTATGACCCTCAGGAGGACAGAGGCATGACCTTGACATCCGTATCTGACACGTAGTGGTGGTACGAACTTGTAGAAAGAGTGGAGGCACTACCTGAGCACCCATGACCACGTACTAGGGCCGACACTACGACCTTCTGCACCATTACTTCCTACACCATTACTCTGGCAATGTACCTATGTACGTTCTTGTCCTCTGGGATCACCATGTATCAGGGGTCATTAAAGCCCATCTATAAATAGACCTCCATCCTTCAGAGTAGGGGGTTCAAAAAATTCATTGTAGAGGGAGATAATAAAGCAATAAACGAGATTTTCCTCCATTGTTGTTCTGCATGTTTCTTTCTTAATTTCTTCCTAAGTTCAATCCACGCATTTTTTGTAACAAGCTTTGAGTTTTCCATCCATATATTATTGATGAGTTTTTGTTGTCAACAGTTTGGCGCTGTCTATGGGAAGAACAAGTATCATGCCAACGTTCTTTCATCACTTCAAGCAAGGAAAAATGCCAAGGCATTCGAAAAACTTACGTCAACTACAAGATGTTGAGGTTCACCTAGACGGAGGATAGCTGAGGGCCTCAAGAGAAAACCCTCCTCCGCCTAAGCATGGAGATATGTCGGAGGAACATGCCGCCCCGAGGAAGGAGAAGGAAGTATCATCCCCGACTTTCCAACTTGGTGGAGATCATTCAGGGCCACCAGTTCTCCCATATCCTCAGCCCTCGGTGGCACCATGCTCTGGTCATCGAGACTCGGGTCCCTCGACACAAAGGCTAGGCAAGAATCCCCGAGTGCACTCGGTGAGTTCCAGCTCAAGGACTCACTTTTATGAGGACGAGATTCGCGAGTTACATAAAAAGAATTGAAGGCTGGAAACCACACTAGAGAATATGCAGGAAGTTTTAAACGACCTTCTGCAAGGAAAGTCGAGCGTACCCCTTCCAGATCATAAGGAGAAAGAGCGGGAAAAAGGGGAAACCACTGTCCCTGTAGACGATGGTGGAACCCGAATTTCCACCAGCAACACCCCCAGACAAAGCACCATAGGGGAGCTAGGTTGACAAAATACCCCCAGGAGCAAAGGTGGAGGGATGACGCTGGTTGTAAGAACGAAGCCGAAGTCACCTCCAAGGAGGCGTCACCCGACCTAAGAGAAAAGCTCAATTGAAGGAGGTCAAAAGTAAGGAAGACACCTCCTATGGCCCCTCCGAAGGGTAGAGAGAAGAGAAAGGCCAACCCTACCGAGCTGAGGGACTCCTTGAATAAGAGGCGATAGGAGCTAGACACCGAGATGAGGAGCCTTCAGAGCAAGATCGTCACGACGTCTGGGGGGCACATTACTGATGAAGAGTTCGACTACAAGTCACCCTTCATGCGAGAAATCTAGTTGGAATGGCTCCCGACTAACTTTAAAGAACCTCATATGACCCCATATGAGGGCACCTTAGACCCCAAGTACCACTTGGACGCCTTTAAAGATTTAATGAAGCTGAGAAAGATCAATAGTAGAGCAAGGTGTCACTATTTCGCGGTCATGTTGAAGGGGCTTGCATACAAGTGGTTCAAGAGGTTGAGGCCGGGGACCATTAGGTCATGGAAACAATTTTCTGATGAGTTTCTCCAACAAACATCATGCCATACGTGATTATACCCTGCTGAGCACTAGCCTCGCTAATATAAAGCAAGGTGAAGGAGAAAGCTTGAAGAGCTACATCCATAGGTTCAACATGGAGGTGGCTAAAGTGGGAAGCCTGACCAGGGGAGAACTCAAGATGGCAATCACAGCTGGAGTGTGCTCAGGCAGTAAGCTTTGGGAGAATATCCTCAAAAGGGAGGTCACTAACTTAGACGATTTCTACGAACGGACACAAAAGTACATTCGTGTCGAAGACGACCATGAGAACCTGAAGGCATCACTTGTCAAGCCCTTAGCCCCTGAAGGTTCAAATGACGCAAAAAATAAAAGGTTGTACGAAGGCCTAAGAGATGACCACCAGAGGAAGCACAAACATGGAGGTAATCCTAGGCAAACATCCCACACCTTCTACACTAACCTAACACATACTAGGGAGCATATCTTTGTAGCGAACGAGAATCAGGTCCCCTTCAGGAGACCTCCACCAATGAAGAGAGATCAGTCAAAGAGAGACCCCAGTAAGTACTGTCAGTATCATAAAGACATTGGCCACACCACAACGGAATTCACCCATCTGAAGGTGGAAATTGAGGAACTCATATGCAGGGGGCACTTGGGTAGATACGTCCGAAGAGAAAATGAAAGACCAGATGATAGACAACCCTGGCCACGAGCACGAGATGTAGCCCCAGAGGTGCAAGGAGAGGTGAGGATGATCTTCAGAGGACCAAGATTCAGAGGAGAATCAAGAAAGGGGCGAGATAGATATGCCAAGGAAGCCAGATGAAGCCCACCCCCATGCACGCTAAGCTTAGAACAACGATCCCCAAAAAACTTTAAAGGGGAAAACGACTCAATAACTTTCACCGAAGAAGACGTGCAGGGTGTGCATTTTCCACGGAATGACCCCTTGGTGTTAAGTGTACATCTGGCCAACATGAAGGTACATCGGGTTCTGGTAGACAATTGGGGCTCCGTAGACATCCTATATCGCCCGACCTTAGAGAAGATGGGACTGGGCATCAGGAACTTAAAGCCCTAAAACACCTCCCTGTATGGGTTTACAGGAGACTCGATACAGCCCCTGGGCACAATCGAGTTGGCCCTCACCATGGGAGAGCTGCCCAGACAGACCACTGTAATGGCAAACTTTGTTGTAGTAAGCTGTTGCTCGGCCTTCAATGCGGTATTAGGGAGACCCTCCCTGAGAGAATTGAAGGTGATAACCTCGGTATACCACTTGGCCATAAATTCCCAACTCCTGGGGGAGTAGCAAGTGTGAAAGGGGAACAAAAAGAAGCAAGGGAATGTTATAACATGTCCTTCTGCACAGTCATGAAACCGTCAGAACCTATGGCAATGGTAGTTCATGGGAGCGCAAACCCGCGTGAGTTCAACCCCAAAGTTACAAAGGAGATTAGAATCGATGGTTGTGCAAACGTGCCTGAGAGGGAGCATTAGGTAAAACTCCACTTTTAGTATGATAAATCAAAAGGGTTACCATAGTTAGCCCACAACATAGTTGTGAGTCCTCCCTTTAAAAGAAGCTATGGATTAGAGGGGTAACCTAGATGCCCTGATATATAGTAAGAACAACGTTGCCATAGATACCTATGTACTCTACTTATTTTTAATGAATATGTTTCTTATTGGCATGACACACTCCTCATTTACGTGAGCACATATCCAACTCTCGTGTACCTATCACCAATTGGAATTATCAAAGGGCATGAGCAAAATGATCAAAGTGCCCGATGAGATAAATCTTGCCAACCACTTGGGGGGCAGTGTATACAGCCAAAAAGGGTCCTAAAAGAGACCCTTATAAAAAAAAAGGGAAAGAAGGAAGAAAACCTTGCAAGGCATCTCTTGAGTTCACGATGATTAGCTACCCTTATGAACATCAAGAGGGTCAAAAGATCCTACAGAAAGAGCCTCTTAATAAAGGTTGATACCTCCACGAGAGGAAAGGCCCGAGGAAGAGCATCCACCAATAAGTCTAGAGCAGCCACCAAGCCGTCTAGCCAAAAAGGGTCCTAAAAAAGACCCTTGTAAAAATAGTACTATGCATAATGACAAGAAGGACGCTTCTTGCAAGAAATAACAAGCGCGTGCAAAGAATTTAAAAGGACACCGAGAACCCAAGGGTTTAACATGTCCTTACAAGTATAGTCAAGGTGCACCAAAAAGACTATCATCATCAGTCCAAGGAAGAGATAAGGAATTCATCAAAAAAAATAATAAGAGGGACTTGCCAAAGTCCCTTAAGTTTGATAATCAAAAGAGAACGACAAAGGCTAGAAAGGCCAATGCATCCTCATATTCGATATAAAAAACAAACAGGGACATACAAATCAATAGTTCCACACAACATTAAAGATTGATGAGGAGTTCAAAAAAAAAAAAAGGAAAACAATATGGAGGATTACATGGCAGCAACATATATGTATGCAAATAAGCCTTGAAGAGGGATCTATGGGTTTCCACCCTGACCTTTCCACTCAGATATTTTCCCAGTTGCATACTCTCCAAAGGGAGATAGGTCGACGTCAGGATTGGTTCTCCACACGGCATGCAGTGTGCGCTCAATTATGTTGTTCTCGGCATTTACAAGTTCGGCCTCAAGCGCACTAATCTTCTCATTTAGAGTGTGGATGATAGCTTCAAGTCTAGTGTTGGAGAGAGAGGTCAAAGTAGCTTTGGCTAATGCAGCGTCCCTCTGGAAAACTGCTTCAGCAAGCTAACCCTCCAAATCGCGGACCCATGTGGACAAACTATCCTTTTCTGCCTTGACCATTGAGAGATTCTTCATTGCCCCCTCGAGCTCGAGCTGTAGCCGTTGTGTGGATGAGGAGCTTGAGGCGAAAAGCCGGTGACCCAGTATGGAAGCCTAAGTAAGTACAAAGAAACAAAATAAAACATCAATGGTCAAGCGAAATTGAAACCAAAAAACATACATTGAGTGTTTTGACAAAAACCTGCATGGAGGCTCGCATATAAGCCTCACCCAACTCGGCATCTAGAATGTTGTGCATAGACCCCCACTCGCCTTCAGGAATGTTGCCCATGTAACAGTTCATGGCCTCTCCATATTGGCTCGCCAAAGGATGGTCTCCGGAAGTAGAAATGTAAGCTCGGTGGGGGGGGGGGGGGGGGGGAGGCATGTATACGCGTCGAGGAACGCTTAAGCAAGGAAGGAGACTGAGAAGGTCTAGATCCATCCGCAAAGGCACGGGGGGGGGGGGGGGCAGAGGAGCATGGATTCACCTCTTTAGGAAGAGATACCTGACCCAAATGCCCCCCCCCCCCCCCCCCCGCCCCAAGGGTGGAATGGCATCACCAAAAGGTATGACAAAATTCCTCTTCGGGGGAGAATGAGTGGGAGCAGGGGTGTTGAAAACAAACTCTCTGCCAATCGCCGACGGTGGAACCTAAGAAGTAACGCCATCAATGTGTCTGTCGTCAGCAACATCCCTAGCCCCGCCGACCAAGGGCCGTAAACATGAGTAATTCTCAGACTCCACCTCCACTTCATCTTCCGTGTCCATATGGTCACCCGACGAGTAGATCTAATCTTTATCAGCTGCCTCATCATATTTATCTTCATCGCCACCATATACCCACGAAACGATAGATTTGGATGAGACAGAGCATAAGGAAACAACTTGATCTGGAGATAGCAGCTTGTATGAATAGATATTGCTCTCTGTAAAAAGGCCACAGGCCTGTTTACGCAAGGCTGTCACACCCAGGATCTTCACCACTCGATCGTAGGCCGATGATTTCAAGGTAGGGCCGACAACCCCTTCGAGATCTGTGGTCAAGAAAATTGAAATAACCATAGTTAGATAAACCAGAAAAAGGAGGGGTAAAAGAGAAATGTCTTATATACGAACTCAAGGTGGGAATAAGCTTACTTGAAGTGTTGAAGCGCGTATGTTGGGTGGACATGCTGGGGGTGAAGAAGAAGTCCCTCTTCCACGAGCCTCTATTGGAAATGGAGCCATCCACCAAGGGATACCCTGTAAGAGCCACAAATTTCTGGAGCTGATAGAAGCCGAGGGCTGTTGGGTTCCCCTTAAGGGTATAAAGGTGATGGACCTCACTCATGGAAGGCCCCCTAGAGTGAACTTGTTTGTATAATACTTATAAACAACTGAGCACCACCCAAGAGTTGGGGGGGATAGTTGGAGGGGTGCTAGCTCAAAGTTGTTGAGTACCTTGACAAAAAAGGGGTGAAGTGGCAAAACTCCACCAAATTTGATTATTGAGTCGTTAAGAGCAACGAGCCCTTTGGGCGGCTTAGATGCATGGTCCTCGCACTTTGGGATTATGAACTTGATGTCTGGCAATAGTTGGTGGGCCTTCAACATGTTGGAAATCTTAACACAGGTAAGGGTGGACATGATACCCATTTTTTCAGAATTGTCGGAAGTCCTCCTCAACATGTTTGGTACCTGGACAGAGACAATGGGTGGTTTGTGAGCAACTGACTTCATCAACCCCCTAAAAGGCCTTCTACATGTCTTACGTCTACCCGCATACTACTTGACCCTATGAAATACTAACCTGTGATCCTACTCTCGTGTAAGAGATAAAAGAGATATGCATATCACTGGGGGAGGAAGGTATACCTGGGTGCGTGTATGCAGGTCCTTGGATGTGCGAAAATGAATCCACGGGCGTCCAAGGGATGGATCCTGGGGGTGTAAAGGCAATCTCCTAAGTGAAAACACCTTATGGTCCTTGAAACGCAAACCTAGGACAAGGAAGAATAAGTTCAAAAAAAAAAAGAGAAGATGAATTTAAAGGGGTGAAAATTACCTCAAGATTGGTTTTATGGAGGATAGAACTTTGGAGCCTTTGGAAATAACCTCAATGAAATACCACTAGGCTAAGTAAGTTTTGGATTGAAAAATGAATCCAAGCCTTGGGGTATTTATAGGAGGTGTCAAGACTTCCAAGCCTTTAGATCAAGTCTAGGGTGAGTGGTGGAGATTAAGAGTCTTGGCAACCTTGGGATCCGCACTTAGAAATGGTTGGCCCTCATTCCATCTTAAGGATACACTTGGATCACCACCAAAGCTAGTTGGCCTTTGTGTTTCCTTATGAACTACAAAGAAACACACCACTAAGGTCCATTTTGTGTTTCCTCATTTACCGCAAGATATCATTCAAAAGGCGAGCCTTCCATGCCCCTTCAAGGAAAATGAAGCACGAACGCCATTCATATCACATGAAGAGCATATGAAAGAGTCTACGAACACACTTAAAAGAATGATCATAGACTTGAGGGCAAGTATGAATATGGAAAAATCGTTAAAGAAGCAAGGCACCCGAGAAGAGGGCCTCGCGTAGTGCCTCGCAGAGTCTGAGGGCCTTGCATAGAGAGGCACCAGCCACCCATAGGCACAAGGGTGCACAACTCCGGCCAAGGGCCTTGCATAGCGAGGCCTGATCCTCATGTGCACCTCCTTCGAACTCCTCGTGCAAAGGTACCTAGACATGGCACCTCCCTCGGACTCGGCCAAGGGCCTAATCCTCATGCGTGGGTGATCAAGTGGGCATCTCCTCTGGACTCCTCGCATGAAGATGCTTAGGCAGGCGCATAGGCGTGGCACCTCTCTCAGACTCGGCCAAGGACCTTGCATAGCGAGGCCCAATCCTCATGAGCGGGTGCCCAAGTGGGCATCTCCTCTAGACTCCTCACACAAAGATACTTAGGCAGGCGTATAGGCGTGCCACCTCTCTCGGACTCGGCCATGGGCCTCGCATAGCGAGGCCCAATCCTCATGCACGGGCGTGAGGCCTAGCGTGACCCTTGTTCCTTCACGCGGCATGTGGGCACGAGGACGTATTTCCTATCTAGGTGTGTTGAGTCTCACATAACGAGACCTTCATGCCTTTGATACCTCGACGTGTGTGGAGGCAGTCTAGTGAGGCCCTCAGCTCCTCAGAGACACAGGCGTGGTTGCCTTGCATCTCTGGTCAAGGTCCGTGAGTTTCATTGGCGTGCACGACCCTTCGGCGTACCCCTAGGCCTCGCATAGCGAGACCCTTGATGATACCATGATCTCGCAAGGCGCCTGTATGCGTGAGATGCCCTTGGTTGAGGTTCCTGTATGCGAGAGACGCCCTTCGTGCGAGGTGCCTGTATGCGCGAGGGCAAATGCCTTGGGGCCAAGAGACGCCCCTGATGTGAGAAGGAACGCCTAAGCCTCCCGAGCCTAATGTCACAAGCTTAGCACAAGGGTTGCCAAAAAACGTCTCAATACGGGGAATATGAGGGTTGCATTGATGAAACCCATGCTACCCCATTGGAGAATCCATAAGTTCCCCAACACTTAGCCAAATATAACGAAACTTGGAGAAAAGGTGTGTCTTGGACAAGTGAGAACAATAATTAGTTGCGAGGTACGTGCACTAGTACGGGGTGTATGAACTTCAGGAGGACAGAGGCATGACCTTGACATCCATATCTGACACGTAGTAATGGTACGAACTCATAGGAAGAGTGGAGGCACTACCTGAGCACCCGTGATCACGTACTAGGGTTGACACTACGATCTTCTGCACCACTACTTCTTGCACCATTACTTTGGCAATGTACCTACGTACGTTCTTGTCCCCTGGAACCACCATGTATCAGGGGCCATTAGAGCCCAGCTATAAATAGACCTCCATCCTTCAGAGTAGGGGGTTAAAAAAATTCATTGTAGAGGGAGATAATAAAGCAACAAACGAGATTTTCCTCCATTGTTGTTCTGCATGTTTCTTTCTTAATTTATTCCTAAGTTCAATCCATCATTTTTTGTAACAAGCTTTGAGTTTTCCATCCATATATCATTGATGAGTTTTTGCTGTCAACACCTTGTAATTTTTTCATTATTATTTTTACTTTTGATAGGCCTACGTGCCATTCACTATTGGGGTACAAAAAAGTTTATCGCTCGAGCCCCCCAGCACAATTGTAAATACTTTGCCCTTATTTATTTGTGAATGACTTTTGCTTGCACTATTCCTTTTCCTTCATTGCTTTATCACTCAACACATTTTTAGCATTTAGTAATTGTTCAATTCGGTCTTACAAATTTGACAAGGTTTTATCTAATTCAACGTAACTTAACGCCATGAGAATTTTAAACCATAATCCGTTCACTATTCGTGGGGCTTAGTCTTCGAGACACAGGTCTTAATTTCCTTAGTTTGTTCAACTAGGGATTTGTGCTTGAGTTCTGAAGACTCGAGTCTCTTTGACTCACCTACTATTATGATGCTTTAAGCACTTAGTGTTGCTTCCCAGGCTCACGGTCCTCCGGAGTAACTTTTGTGCGCTGTCAAGTGGGAGCACTTGATGTGTCCTTTCACCCACGAGTTCCAACAACTCGGGTCTTAAGAGGCCAATTTTACTTAGGGTTAGAAGACAAAGTGGTACTCCTTAGGCGTGTACTCCTCAGGTGGTTACACTAGGTCATTTTTATGGCTTCGCCCCCTAGTAGAGATTACTCAGTTTTTGGAAATCGAAAACTCGCTGCCATTCCTGGGGCTCATAATCCCTTATTTGATGAACGAACAAGTTTAGTATTTCTTTTTGAATAATAAATTCAGTTGTTTTTTTTTTTGAAATATACTTGTTTCGCCTATTTCATCATTGAGTATAAATGATAATTATGAATTGTTCATTATTGTAAAAATCATAGATTTAATAAGACATTTTTATTGCAACCCCAATTAAGTGAAACATATATGTGAATTATTTTTTTAGATTGGTTTGTAATTAATTAGACACATAAAACAAATAAAAGACAATATTTTATTGCAAACATTCAATGGTTCTCTCTTTGTTTATAGAGTCTGTTAATTAAAGTTAACCAAAAGATATTTCTCTAATAAATGCTCAAAAATCACCTAATCGTTTAGCTAATACATAGAGATGTATGTTGAACCTTTTAATGTTCAATGCTAAAAGAAATAATAAATAGTAAGTCAATATTGATTGACATTTATTTAACATATGTTTAACTTTGATCAAATTCAAAGAAAATTTCTAAAATTTTTTATGCAACATTCAAAGTAAAGTCACTTAGAGACTTATTTGATCTGATCAAAGGGAAGTCTAAACTCGAATGTGGAATTCAAGTAATTTGCATGTGAACTTGGAATTCAAACCCAACTCACATACAGCTAGAATGCTAAGCATAATTAGTATTTTGGAAATGGAATATAATCATATAAGATAATATTATATAGATAATGAGTAGTCATTATCGTCTTTATTATTTCTATAATTTTAACACTTGTTATACTCTGTACATGGTTGATTGTACAACATCGAAGACTTAGAAGTTGGGATTCACAAGTGGTTATGTGAATAAATTAAAAATTTTCCATGAAGTCATTTAGTGAAGCAGTTTAATAATCATAAAAGATCACAAAAGAGTTTGTATATCTTTTTGTTGACGCCGTTTTTCGTCAACCGTAAAAGAAGAGCACGTAAACAAAAAACAATGATGGCCAATATAAATATGATAATACAAAACACAACTTTTACGTGGTTCAGCAGTTAAATCTGCCTAGTCCACGAGTCTTTGTTATTAAACTCAAGATGATCTCTGAAAATTCTTCAAGTATAAATTCTTCAGAGTTCTCTCTCAAGATTCAGAGATTCGGTCCCTTACAATGGTGCATGTCCTCTCTATTTATAGAGAAGATTGCAGATTACTATCCCACATATTTCGGGTAGTTACTCTTTTTGTGCAAATAAATCAAATGGCCTTAAATGCCTGTAATCCAATATAAAAGGAAACGTCCCCTGAAGACCAGGGGGCGTATAACTAATCAAATAATATCCCATGATTTTAGGGGATTTACAGTAATAAATGTAGACCACGACTCTTATAGACAACACTTTAAGATATTCAAGGTTATTATCATATATCACCAAGGCCTTATTCTCCCAGGTCTCACATCAACTTTCGAGCTAATAACATCTCCCGAGGTCACATGGCTTTCGAGATCGTACGCGCGTCAGGCTCGGAACCCATGATCCGAGGTCATCCCTGAGGACAGATGCATCTCGGGAGCTACCCTTCGAGATCGAGTGGATTTTGAGGCCACCATATTCGAAGTCATCTCAGCTTTGCAGGCTCGATGTCTAATCTTGGAACATACTTCAAACTTTACGAGTTCATTCGCTGCGAATCCAGCTTTCGAGGTCACATTTATCATGGCTCAAAATCTCGGTATAACATCTTGCCCCCTCAAAAGTATTTTTTCGAATCCTAAGAGAAGGAAACTTTTGAAGTACTTTCTTCAGGAACCGTACCGTCACACACTTGAGAATGGACACGCGTCAGTTGGGCATTGCTCATTTATGGTACTTGAGTACCTTGGAAACCTGCCCACGATCATTCGTCTGCCGCCTTTTCGGTACCATCATGTCATCGACCCCTGACCGTTGGATTTCATGAGGATTCTGGCCAATGGCCCAGATTAATCCTTTTTATCACTTTTCTCCCCTTATATATTCAAGGTCTTCTTCTTCCTCTTATTTTACACGCATCAGAAACAAAAAAGGGAAGGGACGAAACCAGAGGCCATCCCAGAGAACTTCTTTCTTGTGCATGTTCTCTCAGCCAAAAAAACAAAGGACCTCTGGTTTGTTCGAGTCCGTGAGCTCATATTTGCAGCCTCTCCTTCAGTCAGCAATTTCTCTGCAATCGCCATTATTGTGTAAGTGTCCAATCTTTGTTTTCCCTTATCCTAGTTTTTGTTCATACTGTTCTTGTTATCTCTGTGAATGTACTAGTTTATTTTCTTAGTGCAATACGTTAGGGAATTTTTATCCGATAGGCTTTTATGTTTTAAGTTTCCATACTGGGTTTACATCATTGGTTCATACCCAGTTTTGATGTTTGAGCAAGATCTCTGCTTTATGGGTTTTAAAAATTTAAAAGACGTTTCTTGTGCACCAAGATATCGGGTATAAAACCTTGGCCTTGACAAATGCACGGTACCCAAGGTTACCTTTTCTGGTTATCCGCCACTCTTTTTCCCCTGATTTTCGGGATTTTCAAAAAATTGTCCACCCTCCTCCTTTTCTCGTGGGACACACGTTCTGACTCTTTAATAAGGGTCTTAGTATCGAGCTTGTTTTGTTCCTAAACTCCGAGCTTGTCCTGTCAAGCTCGTAATTCTTGCATGCATGGCCCTCACCATTTTTTCTTTCTCGCTAGATGTCACAGAATCTGGAAAGACGGTGGGGGTCATTGCTGGCAATCCCTTACTTGCCAAAAACCCCGAGCCCGGAGTTCCTGTTTGCTCGGAATCAACGTCGGATTCGTGAGTACGAGCTTGCGCGCGAGTAGGAGGATATTCGAGCTCATTATCGCCGCCAACTAGACGAGGTCATAGAGAAGAAGAGGAGAACTCTTTGGGAGGCCCTTTATCCAGAGTCCAATTCAGGGCCTAGGCCGATCCCCCTCGACCCCGCATTAAAGGTCACCGTCGCGTATCGTCCAGGAGAACTCCAATTTTCATTGATGGGGGAGCCTTCTTCCTCGCAGCCGAGGAAAGAATTTTTTGAGGCCGAGCACTACTGGAGCTCAGTAACCTCAATAATTCAGGTAACTGACATCCTGACATTACATGGCCTGAGGCTGTCAAGCTCCTTGAGATGTCGAGCTCCGACCTCTAATGAACGATGCTGCCATGCTCTAGGGACTGGAAACCCTGACATTAAGCTAAGGTATGCGGCCTGGAGCCAGGAACACATGAAGGCAGGAGCTCTACTGCCTTTGAAGTCTTTCTTCAAGGACTTCACTGACTTTGTTGGGTTGGCCCCGTTCCAGCTCAACACCAATTCTTACAGGGTCCTGTCAGCCCTAAGGTCGTTATACCACGAGCTGAAGTGGGAAGGACCTTCACCTCAGGAGATTTTATATCTCTTTTGTCTGAAAAGCAACCCCTCCCGAGCTCGGGGAGGAGATGGTTTTTACTACCTTTCGAGCTATCCCAAAGAGAAAAAGGACTTTGAAGATCACCCTAATCATCCACCTGATTTCAAAAAAGCCTTCTTCTGGACAGACGGCCTGTCCCCGTCTCGATGCTACTCATTCAGGCGGATTCGTAAGTATTCCAGTTTTCTTTATCTCTGTGCTCGGGTTTTGGTTTGTAGGTTTGTACTTAGTTAAAAGGTGTCTTATTTTCCAGCCAATTTTCAACGTCCTACCCCCGACGTCACGATGATGGAGCATAGAGAGACCCTGCTCCAACTTCCTTACGGCCGGAGGTCTCTCTCGTACCTCTTACATGAGAGTAAGGTCAGAGCTTGTGGGCTCTTGGGAGATGGCCAGTCCACCTTAGACTGGTCCAACAAGAAGTATGATCATTGGGAGCAGGTGCCTTTGACCACAGGTATCCTCCCCCCGAGGAGAGAGGTGAGGCCTTCACTCCCAGCTCGCCGAAGGAGTCCACCATCGGGGAATGAAGCTAATGACGAAGCCTCGAGTTCAGACTCGGATGAAGGTAAAGCCATATGTACCTCGAGAATGTGTTCCCCCACCTTATTAAAGCATAAACCCGATAGGTTAGTTTCATGCCCGTATGATAGATACCACTTCTACATATGGACTTGGGTAGACGATCGAGTTCATAGGTTTGATAGTTGGCTCGGGAAGTATGACACCATGTATACTTCAGACTAGGTGTGGAACGGGATAGCTGTCCAATATGGGACCAACGATTATAGGGACCTTTCAAGGTTGACGTCCACCTATAGGGAAGGTACTCCCCACGTCTCTTCTGAAGATGGGGGAATTTCATGGTCCCCGAGCTCTAGTTCGGGGGAGAGTTCCAGTTAGGTCTTTCTTTACTTGGTTTTTTCTTTTTTATTTTCCAAGCTTATTATCATTATGTCTAACTTCGATTGGAACTGTGCAGGTGCCATGGATCCCGATCTCGACGCTGTGCTTTTTAGTGATGAGGGAGCTGGAACTCAGAAGAGTAAATGCCCGAGAGCCTCGCGGAGGTCCGATCGACCATCCAAGGTCCCCAGACGCCTCGAGAAGACCCCAACGGCTCAAGCTACTGCGATCACAACCGAGGAGCCGATTGTCCAGGTTGATGCGTCTGGTTCAACCGCGCCCGTCTCGCTTCCTCTGACCGACACTCAAATAACAGTCGGCCGACCCCCGAAGAAACCTTCCATCTCCAAGGTTCAACTGCCGACGGCCCGACCTCATATTGAGGAGTTCGTGCTTGACGGCGCCGCTGGGACCCAAGGGGCTGTGCTTAGCTCGGACGTCCTCTCTCGAGTGGGTCAGAGTTTTTCTGGCTTCAGTGCCGACCATTGGGACCTCGTGCACAAGGCCTCGGACTGTAATACTCTTTATGATAAGAGTATTGAACTCACTGCCGCGGTAGCCTTCGCAACTCTCCTTTAACTGTTTGTGTCTCAGCTCGCGATCAAATTCGTTCATTGTATTTCAGGCCCTTGTCGTTTCGGCACAGCTTAATTATAAGCTGACCAACGAGGTGCACACGAGTATGTCTCTGGCCCAAGAGTCGAGGGATCTCCATCTTAAGATGGCTGATGAACTCAAGGACTCGAAGACCGAACTTGAGAAAGTGAAGACCTGTCTCGCGGAGCTGGAGAAGACGAAAGCCGAGCTTGAACAGGCGAAGACTCGTCTTGCCGAGCTGGAGAAGGCTAACGCTAAGCTCGAAGAGGAGAAAGCTGCTACTTTCGACATCATGGAAGGCGAGAAGGCCCGCCTCCTGAATGAGTTCAAAGAGCAGAAGGAGAAGGCGGTAGACCAGGCCATGTACAAAATTTGGGTTGACAATGCCGATCTCGATACCAGCTTCCTGGGTCCTCTTGAGGCCAAGTATGTAGAGCGGTGGAGTGCCCGTCTTGAGGTGAGTGAAGCCGCTCGAGAGGATGCTCAGAAGGATAGTCATGCTATTCGTCCTGGGGGGTCTAGTGTCGTTGACGCCGGAAAAGCCAAGGGAACTTCTCCTTCTTGATTCTTACCTCGGGGCTGCATCCCTCTATTGTTTGTAACTATTTTTATTTGTGCCCGTAGGGCTGATACAATTTTTTTTTTATAAACTTACATATGCTTTACATTTCTTGGCTCGAAATATTTTGCATATTTTATATGAATGAGTTTTTTTATGTTTATTTCTTCTTACAAACATAGTTGGGATTTAGGCTCGAAACTCGATGCATCCACGCATTGTTTGTTCGAATTATCCGCTCCCGATCTCGTTATTCATCAAGGTCGGATATTACTTTAACCATGAAATCGAAAGTACTTGTATGGTATGTAATGTGAATGGTTTAGTTATATCTTATTGCTTAGTTACTTTTCCTCATCCTCGGTTATCTCCCCGAGGTTATGAGTTCAAAACTATTTTTCTTTAAGATATTCCAATCTCGATCTCGACTTATTTCGAAGTAGGTTTAAATTCCAACTCGTCGATTAGTTTTAGCTGGTTTGTTCCAAACCTATTAAGTCTGCACATCTGGTTAAATCCAAACGTTATTATCTTTTGATAATTTGGTTGTCCAAACTATCTAAGCTCACGTATCTGGTTACATCCAAATACTTTTATGTTTTTGATAATTCGGTTGTCCAAACTATCTAAGCTCGCGTATCTGGTTATGTCCAAATACTCTTATGTTTTTGATAATTCGGTTATGTCCAAACTATCTAAGCTTGCGTATCTGGTTATATCCAAATACTTTTATGTTTTTGATAATTCGGTTGTCCAAACTATTTAAGCTTGTGTATCTTGTTATGTCCAAATACTTTTATGTTTTTTATTTTTTATTTTATTTCAATGGTATATATACCAATAATGCCCCCTTAATATCCTATGAGTGTGACCATAGGTTATTAAATTAAGAGAGATTGCAAAAATAAAAAGAGATAACATATTGAACGAAATAGATCTTTATTTGATGGAATTCAAAAGCAGAAAAACTACTACAGATAATCAATCATGGTTACAAGCAACACACTTCCTACACTACTAATAGTAAGGTCTAAGGTGTTCGCCATTCCATACTCGCGGTACCAGGCTCCCATCCAATCTCGCCAGCTTGTAAACACCGGTCCGGATGAATGACTCTATCTGGTATGGTCCTTCCCAATTTGGTCCGAGCACACCAGCTGCTGGGTCTCGTGTTGCCAAAAATACGCGCCTTAACACCAGATCTCCAACACCGAATCTTCGATCTCGAACCCTTTTGTTGAAATATCTAGTAGCTCATTGCTGGTAGGCAGCGTTCCTTAGCTGAGCCTCGTTTCTCTTTTCTTCAATCAAGTCTAAGGTTTCTTCGAGATGAGTGTGGTTTGAGTCTTCGTCGTAAATTTGAGTTCGGATCGTTGGGATTTCGACCTCAATAGGCAACATAGCCTCACATCCGTATGCTAGAGAGAACGGGGTGTGTCCCGTTGATGTTCGAGCTGTGGTTCTATAACCCCATAGGACTTGGGGCAATTCTTCGGGCCAACGTCCCTTTGCTTCCTCCAACTTTTTCTTCAGAGAACTTTTGAGAGTTTTGTTCACAGCCTCGACCTGGCCATTCTCTTGAGGATGAGCTACTGATAAAAAACTCTTTATTATGCCGTTCTTTTCACAAAAGTTGGTGAACAAGTCGCAATCGAACTGGGTTCCGTTGTCGGATACGATCTTCCTCGGCACCCCATATCGGCACACGATGCTTTTTACTACGAAATCAAGGATCTTTTTTGAAGTTATAGTTGCCAATGGTTCAGCCTCCGTCCACTTCGTGAAGTAATCCACGGTGACTACAACATATTTTACTCCGCCTATGCCAGTCGGGAGAGAGCCTATGAGGTTGATGCCCCATACCGTGAAAGGCCATGGGGAAGTCAACATGGTCAGCTCGGATGGTGGAGCTCGGGGAATCGTGGCGAATCTCTGGTATTTGTCGCATTTCTTCACGTACTCGAAAGAATCCGTTTTAATAGTTGGCCAGAAATATCCTTGGCGTATGATCTTCTTGGACAGGCTATGTCCCCCGGTGTGATCTCCACAGAACCCTTCATGAATTTCTTCAATGATCTTCTTAGCTTCGGGCGGGGTTACGCACCGAAGTAACGGCATGGAATATCCCCTCCTGTATAGCTTTTCGTCCAAAATGGTGTAACGGGGAAGTTAATACATCAATTTTCGAGCCTGGTTCCGGTCTCTTGGAAGGACTCCGTTCTCGAGATATTCAACTATTGGGGTCATCCAGGTAGGTTCTGTTTCGATCATACACACATCTTCCTCCTCTGGATCATTAATGCTAGGTGCTGATAGGTGTTCTATGGGCACAACGTTCAGTTCTTCATTTTCAGCGAATGTGGCGAGCCGAGCTAAGGCATCTGCATTTGAGTTCCGCTCGCGGGGAACCTGTTCGATTGTATAAAATTCGAAACACTCCAATGCGGATTTTGCCTTCTCCAAATAAGCTGCCATTCTCGTGCCCCGAGCCTGGTATTCTCCCAAGATTTGATTTACCACGAGCTGGGAATCACTGTAGCAATGTACAGCTCTAGCTTTGAGCTCCTTTGCTATACGAAGTCCCGCGAGTAAAGTCTCGTATTCAGCCTCATTATTCCACGCTTCGAAACCAAATCTCAAGGCAGAATGAAATCTGGTCCCTGCGGGGGTAACCAAAATGACCCCTGTCCCCGCTCCATTTTCGTTTGATGAGCCGTCGACGTAAAGTTTCCACAGCTCGTGGGCCGGGGTTATTACCTCGTCGTCGGCTATGCCAGTACATTCTACTATAAAGTCCGCCAACGCCTGTGCCTTAATGGTCGTTCTTGGGTGGTAGGTGATCTCAAACTGTCTGAGCTCAATTGCCCATTTAAGAAGTCGACCTGAAGCTTCTGGCTTAGACAAGACTTGCCTAAGTGGTTGATCAGTCAACACATGGATGGGATGCCCTTGGAATTAGGGGCGGAGTTTACGAGATGAATGAATTAGACTAAGCGCCAGCTTCTCCATCAGGGGGTATCTTGACTCTGCCCCCAGTAATCTTTTACTGATGTAGTAAACGGGTCTTTGTACCTTCTCTTCCTCTCGAATGAGTACTGCGCTTATTGCGTGTTCGGTGGTTGAGAGGTATAGGTACAGAGTTTCTCCCGTTTCAGGTTTTGACAGGATGGGTGGTTTCTCAAGGTGCTTTTTGAGCTCCTGAAAGGCCAGCTCGCACTCCTCCGTCCATTCAAATTTCTTACTTCCTCTCAATAGGTTGAAAAATGGAAGACCACGGTCCGTAGATTTCGAGATGAATTTGCTTAGGGCTGCCATCCTGCCAGTCAAACTTTGGACATCTTTGTGCCTTTGAGGTGAGGGCATGTCAATCAGGGCCTTGATCTTGTCGGGGTTAGCCTCGATTCCACGAGAGTTCACAATAAAGCCCAGGAATTTTCCTGAAGACACCCCAAAAGTGCACTTCTGAGGGTTTAGCTTCATGTTGTATTTCCGGAGTACGCTGAAGCACTCTTCGAGGTCATCAACATGGTTCTTGTTGAGTTGAGATTTGACAAGCATGTCATCGACATAAACTTCCATGTTGTTTCCTATTTTCTCTGAAAACATCATGTTCACGAGCCGCTGATATGTGGCCCCAGCATTCTTGAGCCCGAATGGCATGACATTATAGCAGTATAGCCCCTTATCCGTGATGAAGCTCGTATGTTCTTGGTCGGGGGCATGCATGGGAATCTGGTTATATCCAGAATAGGCATCCATGAAGGACATCAGGCCATGCCCCGCCGTGGCATCCACGAGCTGGTCAATCCTTGGCAACGGAAAACAGTCTTTCGGGCAAGCTTTGTTGAGATCTGAGTAGTCAATACAGGTTCGCCACGTCCCATTGGGCTTTGGGACCAACACCGAATTGGCTACCCAGTCAGGGTAAAAGGCATCCCTAATGAATCGGTTTGCCTTTAACCTGTCAACCTCCTCCTTTAGTGCCTTCTTTCTATCGTTGTCCAGCTGTCTTCGCTTTTGTTGCTTCGGGGGGAAGCTTTTGTCTATATTCAGTGCGTGGCTTGCTATACTCGGACTTATTCCCACCATGTTTGAGTGCGACCACGCAGAGACATCCTGGTTTTTCTTCAAAAAGCAAATTAATTGCTATTTTGTCTCATCTTGGAGGTGTTTTCCAACCTTCACCTTTTTCGAGGAATCGGCTTCTTTGAGCTGAATTTCTTTGAGCTCCTCTAAAGGTTCGAGGTCAACTTTCTCCTCAATCCTTAGATCAATCTCTTCGTCAATCTTTAAGACCGTTCCGTCTTTTTTTTGAATGATGGCGAGTGCTTGTGTGCTCGTCTGTTTCTTTCCTCTCAAGGAGATGTTGTAGCATTCCCCCCCTGCTAATTGATCTCCCTTCAATGTTTTGACTCCGCTGGGGGTCGGGAACTTAAGGGCCAGATGCCTTAATGATGAAACTGCCCCCAACCCGACCAAGGCGAGTCTTCCGAGCAGCACATTGTAGGCTGATGGTAAGTCTACTACCACGAACTCCATCATCTTGGTTGCCGAGACTGGGTAATCTCCCAAGGTCATGGGGAGCTCGATGGATCCCATGCAGGCGGTCCCTTCTCCTAAAAAGCCGTATAAAGTTGTTGCACACGCTTTCAGGTCTCTTTATAGAGAATCCCATCTTTTCGAGGGTTGCTTTATAGAGAATGTTGACTGAGCTCCCATTGTCTATGAGAACTCGGTGGACCCTTTTATTGGCTAGCTGGAGAGTGATGACCAGTGGATCATGGTGAAGAAACTGGACATGGGACGCGTCTTCCTCAGTGAAGGTTATTGGTTGTGTTTCAATCCTCTGGCTTTTTGGAGCCCTAGGTTCAGGTTCATAAGGAGACCCATCCCCAGTTTTCAGCTCGTTAACGTATCTCTTTTGGGCATTCCTGCCTACTCCTGCGGGATGAGGCCCTCCCGAGATGGTTATTACATCCTCTCCATCTATCGGCAGGGGCCTATCTTCTTCCCGAGCTCAGGAATTATTGTTTTGTGCCATAGGAGGCGCGGCTACTCTCTAGCTCGCGGCCGCCTGACTAGTACTCTGGTTTTTGACATATTACCGGAAGTAACCTCTCGAGATCAATCCTTCGATCTCGTCCTTCAGTTGTCGACATTCATCGGTTGTATGCCCGGTGTCTCTGTGAAATCGGCAATACTTACTGGAGTCCCTCTTGGATTTTTTATTTCTCATCGGGTCTGGACGCCTAAAAGGGACCTGGTTTTCATTAGCCACGTATATGTTCTCCCGAGACTCATTGAACTCGGTGTATACTCTATACATGGAGAAATATCTCTCCCCCTTCTTTTTCTTTCCTCCTTCGGCCTCGGGATTACTTCCTTCGTTCTTTTTTCTCTTGGAAGGGTTTTCCACAGTAGGCTTTGAAGCTATTGGGTCCGCTGAGGTTGAGGCAGAGTTTACGTTTATCGTTGTAGTTCCGGGCTGGGAAGTCACATTAAGTGTCGACCTCGCTTCCTCTACATTGACAAACCTCTGTGCTTGTCTATTAAACTCGGTTAGGGACCTCACCGGTTTTCTTTGCATATCGTCCCAGAGGGCACTTCCTGGCATTACTCCGGCCTGGACAACCATTAAGTGTCCACTGTCATCCACATTCCAAGCTCGGGAGACTTCCAAGTTAAACCTTGTAAGGTAACTTTTTAATGTTTCGCTTGGTTGTTGCCGAACATTAGTGAGGGTTGACGCCTCAGGTCGAACCCCCATCATGGCTTTGAACTGCTTTTTAAAGTCTTTAGACAGCTGCTCCCAAGAGGTTATTGAATGTCTCTTATATTTTTCGAACCAGCTTTTAGCTGGTCCTGTCAATGATGCTGGAAATAACATGCATCTGAGCTCATAACCCACGTTACTGGCTCTCATTATGGTGTTGAACGTGCTCAGATGACTGTACGGGTCTGTCTTTCCTTCGAACATTGGGACGTGAGGGATCCGAAACCCTTGAGGAAATGGAGTATTGGAAATATGGGGAGCAAACGGTTCGAGCTCCTCGTCAGAGTCTTCATATCGATCATTTTCTTGCTTGTTTTTCAAAAGCCTAAAGGCCTTTTCAAGCTGATCGATTCTTTCTTGGACTGGGTCCGCAAGGGGTACTGTCTGGAATCGGTTGTCATCGATCATAATTCCAGGCTCGCATCTCCGCAAGGGATCTCTACGCCTATTCAATCGATCCCTCAGGTCCGGATTTATTGGGTCACTATCACCCCGACTTTGATTCAGGTGTTCTCGCAGGTTGGGACAATCTCTGCGGTTTCCAGTATTCTTACGACCTCGGTCATGCTTGCTGACCGACCTGGTATCTCCAGAATCATCACTGGTAAAACTCGTCGCATGGTTATTTCGTGATGGATTCTTTCCATGTCGTCTCGTCTCCGCCGTTCGAGACCGAGATGTTTGACTTTTTTCAGATGGGGCGCCTCTCCGCTCCCGAAAAGCCTCCCCGTTTCCTTGTCTTCCTCCCGCACGTCTTTCGCCCTGATCTCGAACTGGTTGAGCATCCCTGCGGGGGGGCGAAGGATATCTTATAGGTGATGGAGGGAATCGTATGGGTGATGGTGGCTGCCATCCATGTCGCGGCCTAGACGGTCCATAATTTGGCGGAGATGGGTCGGTCGCATTTGGTGCGCTCCCAGGTATTTGAGTCCGAGCCTCTGCAGGGGTTCGGTTGCTCTCAGTTCCCGCAGGTACTTCCACAGGCGGGTTAGCCGGGGCCCTTGCCCAAGTATTTCTCTGAGGCCTAGGGGGAGCAGATGGCTCTGCTGGTGCCGGAGGTTGAGCCGGCCTCCTTGTGGCAGCATCTTTTCGTGGGCGCCCACGGGGTCTACGGGGAGGAATGTGTACGTCCCTTGGAGGAGGGACTTGGTTTTCGCGCGGAGGCGGGGGCTAAGCCACCTGCGCCTCTGCGGCTATCCTTGCCAACTCCTCATTCCGTTTGTTGGCCTCTGCCAACTGCTGCTTCAATTTCCAGTTTTCAAGTTCCACAATGAGAACATACCACTCAGGATTGTAATACATATCCTCATCCCTTGGTGGAGCAGGTGGTCCCCGGGAATCGGAAGATCTACTACTTTCTTCAACATCCGGGTTTTCCATTGGTTGTTTCCCAGGACGTCTTGGGTAATTTTCTTCAGTAACGTTCTCATTATTAGTGGCCATGACTTACTCAGGGATGAGTGCTTAAGGCTCTCAATGAAAGCACCAAACTGTTGACGCCGTTTTTCGTCAACCGTAAAAGAAGAGCACGTAAACAACAAACAGTGATGGCCAATATAAATATGATAATACAAAACACAATTTTTACGTGGTTCAGCAGTTAAATCTGCCTAGTCCACGAGTCTTTGTTATTAAACTCAAGATGATCTCTGAAAATTCTTCAAGTATAAATTCTTCAGAGTTCTCTCTCAAGATTCAGAGATTCGGTCCCTTACAATGGTGCATGTCCTCTCTATTTATAGAGAAGATTGCAGAATACTATCCCACATATTTTGAGTAGTAACTCTTTTTGTGCAAATAAATCAAATGACCTTAAATGCCTGTAATCCGATATAAAAGGAAACGTCCCCTAAAGACCAGGGGGCGTATAACTAATCAAATAATATCCCATGATTTTAGGGGATTTACAGTAATAAATGTAGACCACGCCTCTTATAGACAACACTTTAAGATATTCAAGGTTATTATCATATATCACCAAGGCCTTATTCTCCCAGGTCTCACATCAACTTTCGAGCTAATAACATCTCCCGAGGTCACATGGCTTTCGAGATCGTACGCGCGTCAGGCTCGGAACCCATGATCCGAGGTCATCCCTGAGGACAGATGCATCTCGGGAGCTACCCTTCGAGGCCACCATATTCGAAGTCATCTCAGCTTTGCAGGCTCGATGTCTAATCTTGGAACATACTTCAGACTTTACGAGTTCATTTGCTGCGAATCCAGCTTTCGAGGTCACATTTATCATGGCTCGAAATCTGGGTATAACACTTTTAAATGCTAATTTAATGAAGCATGATTATTATAATCACTATATTTTCTAGTTAAGTTGTACTAGAATTAATGACTACAAGACAAGTAAGTGAGTTACTGATAATTAACAATGATACAACCAAATAATATCACAAATTCTGTAAAGCATAGTTGTAGTGGGAGCGTTAGTTAGTAACTATTCCCTTACAAATGTAAAGATAGTTAAAATTGTGTGTAACACAATCTAACTATACTTCATTCACATACTAGTATATGAAATAAAAAAGTTTTTACAGTAAACAATGGTTGAAACTCCTTGAATCAAGAAATAGAATTTTGAATTCTATGGCATCTGGACTCTTAAACATCCAACTAAAGTTCATTGAGCTTTGGTTTGAAATAGGGTATTCAAGATGAAGAGGAGAACAGAGGAAAGTACAGACTTTTCAAAGTTAAGTTAGTTGCCAAAGGCTATGAACAGAAAGAAGAATTTATTACTTGAATAAATGTTTTCTACTGTAACCAAACTTGAATCTGTTTACATACTCTTGTCCACTGCTTTATGCATGGATTATGAGATTGATTTAAATGAATGTCTAAGTAGTCTTTACTGGAATAACTGACATGACAAAATCATTTGAAGATCTCGACCAGAAAGATTAAGTTGTGATTCTTATTCTTAATATTGACAACGTTCTAATCATTAGGAATGATGTAGAGAAATTGTCAATAGAAAAGAAATGGTTAGCTGAACATTTCTAAATATTGGATTTAGAAAAGCCAAGGATGTTCTGTACATTAAATTCGATAGAGATTGAAAGAACAATCCTTAGGCTCTGTCTCAAGCAACTTATATAGATAAGAAGCTTAAATACTTTAGTTTTCAAAATCCAAGAAAGGCTTTTTGCCTTCCCGGTAAGGAGGATGTATTATCTAAATAATAAATGTCCATTTATTCTTTTACTAGAAATGAGGACATGAGACAACATTCCTACAACTCAGAGATAAACTGTTTAATGTATCGAATGTTATATTTTCGAATTGACATTTGTTAAACGGTGGGAATAGTCAGCAGTTATCAATCCATTATGGATTGAGTCATTGAATAATTATAAGGACTTAGTTTTGAGTATCTTAATAATAATAAAGATTATATGTATGTGCATTTAGGCAGAGACCTAAAATCCCAATGGATGATCTGATATTAAATCTCCAAGATTGATATCAGAATCAGATTCTATAACTGCGGAGGAAACACATTAATCTAGAAATGTGTTAGACATTTCAAATTTATATGTTTCACCACAAAAAGCCGATATATAACAGCCACGAGCAGTTAAATAGGCTATTGGATTTAGTTAAGTTCTTTGTCATTCTGAAAAGGCTTTTAGACTAGAATAAACGGCTAGCATCTCATTGCAAAAGCAATGGAGATACAACTATTCTAGAAGAACTAGAAATCACGAGAGGGTAAAGCACATGAAATGAAGTATTATTCAATTCAAGATAATATTACATAATTGATGTAATAATCTTGAAGATAACTTCCAAATAGTTTCTTACAAAACGTCACAAAGACTTTCTCAGACAAAATCGGCCAGGAGAATATGATTGACATATTAAATGAGATGCTTCAATTTGCTTTAGGTCAAGTTGGATATTGTTGGGAATAGTGCCCTTAATGCAATTTGTTGACGCCGTTTTTTGTCAACTTAGAAATGAAGAGCACTAAACACAAAATCAGAAAAATAAATAAGAAATACACGATTTTTTACGTGGTTTAGCAGTTAAAATCTGCCTAGTCCACGAGTCGATATTATTCAACAATGGAATTCTCTCAAAGCTTTTAAAAAGCAATTCAGCAGAGTATTCCCAGTACCAATTTCCGTCCCTCAACAAATGAATTTCTCTAGTCTATTTATAGACTAGTTTACAGAATATCTCCCCCCCCCCCATTTCGAGAAGTTATGATTCAAATTTCAAATAAATGCAATTAAAAGCGTATAAATATACAATTTCCCCTGATAGTCAGGATTTATTAATAGATTATAACAAATCCCTAGATATATGGACTTTCAAACAGTAACCGTATTCACACTAGATTATCGATCTCGAACATTTGACTTACATATCTTTAGGATCGACAAAACCATCACGAGCTTGCTACCTCGGCTTGTCATGGTCTTAACAAGTGACTTTATCGAGATCGTCTTCTCTGAGCTCGCAATGCTCAGGCTCGAACCTTCTCGACGGATACTAATAACTAACAGAATAATAAAAAGATAAGAACTGTAGAAATGCTGAAATGTAACTAAACAAACAGTGTTTTTACGTGGTTCAGGCGTTAACAAGCCCTAGTCCACGAGTCGATGTTATTATACTTGGAAAAGGTTACAGTAAGATGGCTGGTGCACAAGAACTTCACACACTCACAGTGTTTCTCTCGGGTTCTCTTGAAGAAGATGAAGCTAGCGAGATTTTAGTAGAGTTTTTGCTATTTATCATTTGTCCGTCCTCCTTCTTGTAAAATGAAGGGGTCTTTATAGCTAGGGTTTTGGATTAGGGTTTTTCTCTACGTACATGAGTCTTAATTACACCAGCCATAAATAGGGATACAATTACTGTAGTAGCATGGCTACAAGACTCTATGTGGGTATATTTACGTGAAAGTATGGGGAACACACAAAGTCAGCCGTCTTTTCCAAGTTGTCAGCGGAACAGTAGGCGAAAAGGTACCCTTAGGCATGCTGGGATGTGTGCGGCTTTGACCTGACGGGCATGTCAGGCGGGATCCTGTGTCAGGTGGATATCATTCCAAATATGCCTCCTCCAGGACTCGACCGTTTGGCTTTGTTCCGTGCGAGGCACGGAACTGCTTCCGCGGAGACCACTTGAGGAGCTTCTCCTGGAAGGAGCTTCCCCGAAGGATACCCCTTAGGGAGTCCGGGAGAGTTGACGAGTTTCCGTATTGTGTTTGCTTGGAAGAGTAATCCGGACACTAAACGGGAGAGGCGAAGCCTTTCTGTTCATCCACGAGCTCTGGTCACCTACCGTGAAAGACATCGATAATTCTGCTTCCCCGAGGTCATCAATCTGAACGCTATCCGGAAATCTGGATAACATTTACCCCCAAGGTCGCGGAGCTTTGAGAGATCCGGGAGCTTGTACAATCGGTTTCTTAGACTAGGCGAGGGGGCACCTTCTGTGTTCCCGGAAGGGTTCCTTTTTCCCGCCTGAGTATTAGTATGAAAAAGAAAGGGAATTTCTTCTGTTTGAGATCAAGTACTCAAGTGCGGCAAGGACCACGTGTCATTCTGGGAATGGTTCTGCGACCAAGACGTGTGCGTGAGGCGACTGGTTGAGGATGCGTGCGTCAGTCATCTGACTAATGATTTGACGGTTTTTAATGGTACTCAGGGCCCGAGGTGGTGTAATGATGGGAAATAAATACTTTATTCCCATCCGAGGAGTCATAAATAGGATCGTCGCTTCCTCTCCAGCCATTGGATCTGACGCACACGGAATGGGAAGATCGGGACTGTCCACTTGAGGAATTCGAAACGGCTTCTTCCCTGCTATAAAAACGAGGGAAAGGACCTTTCTTCCTCTTTACGCTTTCAGATTCTCCATCTTTAGGATTTTCAGATTTCCAAACCTCCGAACTCTCAGGCTTCCCAGCTTACGTTCCCCCGAACTTGCCATTTCTTTTGGTAAGTATCTGGAAACTTTTTCTTTTTGATTTGGCAGTGGGTTTATTCCCCGAAGTTCCTGGTTTGAATCGTCGTTCGTCTTTGCAGCTTTTACTTCTCGCGATCGTGCTGTGCAGTGATCCAGTTACTTCTTCAACCTCCAACTACCCGAATATCAGTAAGTATTTCTACTTTGCTCTTTCCTCTCAGACCTTAGGTTGTTGGTAGTTGTTAGAGTAGAGGTTTCTGCCATTATTGCTTATGTGCATGCGTGAATAGGGCTTTGGTAGGCATGTGATCGATTGTGAGTCGATAAGTAGCCTTTTCTGCATGCTTTGGCGATTTGCGTTTGGAAAGTCGTCCCTTGTTTTGCTGTTTTAGGGCATAAGCATGAACGCCTTTAGGGTGTCTTTCTCTGGAAAAACACTTCTTTTGGTGGGCTTAGGCTCGGGGTCTGAGTCTGGTTCCTTGCTGCCCTTCGGGTGGCATGGTGCCAACCCCTCGGTAAGCTCGGTAGGAGCCTCTCCAAGCAGTTTTCGGGGAGGGTCTCCCCGACGCCTTTGATACCACTAGGGTATGACAAGGGTGCTGACTGCTTTGAGTGTTTTCTTCTTTCTTTTCTTTTGTCCAGTGACGAACATCTCAAAGGAACAACTCCTTGCTGTGGGGGAGGCTGATTCTGCCCAAGAGAAGGGCTCTCCTGTCGCTGGTGGAAAGGGGAAAGGAAAGGCGAAAGTGGTCGCGGCTAGCCCACCAATCTCCAATAGTTCCATCTGGGAGATGGACCAAAAGCCGAACCTTTTCAGGAATTATGGCATGCTGGAGCTGTATTCCTCTGAGGCAGGCCTGAAGAACATCCCAGGTCTGATGTGGCACCGTCTGTCGGTGCTGGGCGAGTCAGCTAACCAGAGTCACGAGGGCTTTGGTGCCTGGAGTTGGGCACACATAGTGTGTGGGGCGCACTTGCCCCTAAGGAGTTACTTCGCCAATTTCTGTGTGAAGGCGGGGATTGCCCCCTTCCAGTTAATTCCTCCCAGCTACAAGCTCTTAGCAGGGTGGTTCATCTTTTGCAAGTCCCGGAGACTGGAAGCTCCTACCCCGGAGGAGGTGCTGTACTTTTACGGGTTGAAGTCTCAGCCTATGAGGGGTCATTCAGACAAGGTGGGGTTTTACAGGCTAGAAAGGCACCCGGACGTGATGTGCCCCACTTGTCATACTGCGAGGGTTCCAGACCTCCGGGAATACTGGTTCCTGACGACTGGCTTCCCGCTGAAGAGAGTGCCAGCCCTATCTTTGGACTTCAAAATCCCTGGTAAGTGCTCCTTCTTCTCCTTTTCAACTTTGTTTCTTTGCGTTTGATTTTCCTTTTGGGAGGATCTCTAACGCTTGTATTTGATTTTTGCAGAAGTCGTTCCGCGGACACCTCGCTGCGCGGAGATGATAAGGAGGTCCAAGTTCTACGAAGGGCTTTCTGAGGAAGAGTTGAAAGTGGAGGGACTTGTGACCTCCGAATCGTTGAGGGAGTATGGGTTACTCGCCTCCTTCCAAAATATCGAGCCAGTAAGTGGCAGGGGGCAGACTCAGGTGTCGGCTGACATCCGGGAGCAGATTGCCCTGGAGCTGTCCAAGGTAATCACCCAAGCAGCCCGAGACGAGAATACTATATCTCCTAGTTGGGCAGAGAGGTTCCCCGACCCCCAGCCGGAGGAAGAGGAGATCGAGGCTCGCCACGCCGCGGCTTACCCTGACATAGGGGCTCCGGGGGCTAGTACCTCCGGGAGAGGTAAGACTAGTTTTCGGTTGATTCACACCCCCAGCCTGTCTGAGGTTTCCCGGACCTCTCAGATGGGGTTTGATCCCCGTTTCCTTAGGCTAGATCCGCGTAGGATACCTTTCGACAGGTATTGCGATAGGGTAGATGAGCTCCTCTGGTGTCTGAGTGACGGTAGTCTGCCAGAAGGTGTCATCATGGTTGACCCTTCTTCTCTCAGCATGTCATTCCCGGACTTCAAGGAGTACGGGAGTTTCCTGGAGCAGGAAGCGATGTTTTGTTTTGCTCGGGGAAGGCCATCCACGTTTCTCGTGCATGGTCGTCCCTTTCAAACTTTTCTTTTTCTCGTTTCTTGTTCCCTACTGGCGCGCTTGCTTGTGCTTTTTTGTTGATTGCCGCTTCTTACTTATTTTCTTTCTCATTGCTCGTTGGTTCGTTAACCTTGCTTTGTACGTTTCTTGCAGAGTACCCAGAAGCCAAGATGTTGGGGAGAGTGACTTTGCTCATTAAGAAGGCTGCCACTAGCCAAGACCCGTCCACGGGGAAAGGACGGAAGACCAAGGCTGGTAGGGGAGGTAAAACTGCCTCCCCCAAGAAGACGAGTGGCGAGGCGCAAGTGTCTCCGAGGGTAGAGAAGTCTCCTGCTGACGGGCCTTCCGAGACCATGATGGTCTCGAGTAGCAGCAGCGACGGGGAAGGGCTTGTGTTCCCCGTGAAGACAACTGGGGTGAGCAAGCGTCCGGGAGAAGATGCTGAGGGTGCTAAGAAGAAACGCCTTAGACACTCTTCTCCTAGTCGAAGGCAACAACAACAGCAACGACAGCAAGCACAACTACAACAACAGCAGCAACAAGAACAACAGACACAATCACCATCGTCACAGCTGCAGCAACCACAACATCCAAACCAGCAGCAGCAACAAGGGCAATTACTTCTGCTGCCGCAGCAGCAAAAGCAACAGACCGGGGCCTTAATACCCCGCCTGCCTCCTCCCCCAGCTCAAAGGGGGTCCACCCTTCCGGGGTCTCCTTCTTCTCAGACAACTAACCTTCCCCTGCCTGGCCTGAAGTTCCACTTCCCACGGAAGCCAACCAGTTTCCCCGCTGCCCTCCTGGAGGGTGTAAGACGGGCCGAAAGCTTTTTGAAGAGGCGGTTAGAGGCGGAGAAGGCTGTTACTCAGGGAAGGGCAGATAACTTGTCTGCCGTGAAGAGAGCTGAGCTGGCCGAGGGGGTGAGATCTCTTCACCCGGCCGGAGCGGTTCTGGATGGTCCAGCCTTAGAGAAGAGGCTGGTGCCTAGGCTCGGACGTGCATTGGCGCCGTTCGGAGCTGAGATGATGGAGGACATGGCCCTGCACTTATGCGAGCTCAATTCTGAGAAATGGGCCATCAGTAGCAGCAAGGATCCGCTGTTGCTGACACACGCTGTGAAGCAGCAACTGTCCGGGGTAAGCCGTCAGTTGTTATTTTTTGGGATCACCTGTCTTTTGGTCCGGCTTTAGCTCATTCTGTTGTCTTTCCTTGCAGGCCTCTATGATCGCGGAACGCTCGTTCCGGGAGGTTGGTGCAGCTCTGGTTCAGCTGGAGGAGAGCCAACTGGCTCGCCAGGCCTTGGAGGCGGAGAAACAGAAACTGACCCAACAGGCCTTGGGGGCTTCGGAAAAGATTGATCAGGCCCGGCGCACGGCTGAAGAAGAGGCGGAGAAGAAATATCTTGCCAAATATCAAGAGTACCGGGCCAAGGCAGAGAATGAGTTTAGACAGCGGTCGGATGGGATGAAGGCCGAAAACTCCAAGCTCCGGGAAGAGCTGTCCCAAGCCAAGGTGGAAAAGGATACCCTGGAAGCCCGCTTGCAATCAAAAAACGATCTCCTCCTTAAGCGGCAAGAGGAATATTCCACTCTTCAGAGTAAGCTGCACGAGGAGGAGCAACTCCATAAGAGGAGCAGGGATCTCGTGTCTATGCTGCAGTTGGGGCTCGCCGAGAAGGATAAAGAGATCGGGGCCTTGCAATTCACTGCCAGGGGGCATGTGACCGAGAAGCAATCCGTGCTGAACCAAAATAGGGAGCAGCGCAAGGAGATTGATTCTCTTAAGGGGGAGCGGGATGCCTCCAAGGCCGAAATGGAAAAATTGAGGGCCCAACTAACTGTCGCGGAAGCACAGCTGGCAACCTCCGAGGCGGAGCGCTTGAAGGAGAAGGAGGATGCTGAGGTGATACTGAACAGGACTATTAATATATCGCATGTGGTCCTCATGCATCAACTCTGGAAAGTGAACCCGGAGGTATTAGGCTATCTGGGAGATGATGCCGAAGCCATGAGGGAGAAGCTACTCGTGTGGGATCAGGGCCCAGAGGCGTACGTCCAAACTTACAACATTGACGAACGTGCTGAAGCTCCTGAGGCGGGAGATCCTGGAGAGGCGGGGACCTCTGAACCTTCTCATGACCAAATTCCTCCTTCCAATGAGCCGACTCCGCCAGCCTCAGCTGAAACCGATCCCCCCGAAGCTGCGGTCGTGGACGCTGTAGTTACCCCCAATGCTTGAAGGGGTTTTATCTTTAATTGTTTTTCATTTTGAGTTTTTCATTGCGGACATTTTTGCCATAATCATAGCATTCTCCTTTCTTTTCTGCCGAGTTCTTTATTTATCTTTGCGCTTAGGGTAGACATTTATACGGTAGAAACTGTTGTAGGGGCGTATGGGGTTTTGGTTCCAACGGCCAAAACCTATGCACTTCCCACTTGAAGCTTTAACGGATGATGTTTTTTCCCATGTAGTTTCTAGGTTACGAAGGTTTCCTGGTTCCAACGGCCAGGCTCCTGTCACCGTACTTTAGCTTTCCTGAGGCAAATAGCCAATCCCGGGACTTGTAGTTATACTGTTCGCTGGGATTGCTAAGGTGAGTCATTCCATTGCTTGGAACGGGAGTTCTTTTGGTGAGCGTCGCTAGACTTAAGGTTAGATCTTTGCGAAGCAAAACTAACTGTTGTTGCGAACCTCATGGTGGCTGACTTCAGGGACCTGGCATGGAGCCCTGCGAGGCTAGATCCGCGCGAAGCAAAGCTCTACAGCGCTCGCGCATCTTGCCATCTTTCGCCTTGCGGGACCCGGAGCTGGAGCTTGCGAAGCAAAGCTCTACAGCGCTCGCGGATCTTGCCATCTTTTCGCCTTGCGGGACCCGGAGCTGGAGCTTGCGAAGCAAAGCTCTACAGCGCTCGCGGATCTTGCCATCTTTCGCCTTGCGGGACCCGGAGCTGGAGCTTGCGAAGCAAAGCTCTACAGCGCTCGCGGATCTTGCCATCTTTCGCCTTGCGGGACCCGGAGCTGGAGCTTGCGAAGCAAAGCTTTACAGCGCTCGCGGAGAATTCTGCAAAGGACTTGTCAGGGAGTTGGGGGTGTTTTGGCGTAGCTCTATGAACGTGCCTCAACCCCCAGCCCCGTCCATCGCTGGGCTACACAGGAGATAATTCTCATGATACATAATGGCAGGCATTTCCATGGAAATTTTCACATAAGCACATAATGCACATATGACACGTAATGCAAGCATGTTCATGGCAACAAATAAACCTAAGCTTAACAATTTAAACATTTCAAACAATTTAAAAACTTCAAACACAATGCTAGCACATAAGTGGTGTTCTGTGTACGTTTTGTTCAAGGGGCGTATGGCTATGCCTTAGCCATGTATACCCCCCAAGTGAGCGTGGGGTCCGGACGTCTCCGGACCGCGTGGTCACTTGTTAAAACGCAGCCTTGAACACAGGGATAAAAAGTGCAGTAAAAGCGGAGTGAATCTCTCTGTGTTTCATTAAATTAGCCTGCTAGGCGCGAGTTTTACAACAGGGAGGATTATTTCCACATTTTTCACTTTTGCTATTTTCACCAAGGACTTCCGACTGGATGGTTCGGGGCCTACTGGTAGTAACGGCGGAGGTGTTCCGCGTTCCAGGCGCCCGGGACTTTAGATCCGTCGAGTCTCTTTAAGTGATACGTCCCATGGCCCACTTTTTCTTGGACTTCGTAGGGGCCTTCCCAGTTGGGTCCGAGGACTCCTACTCCCGGATCCTGCGTAGCAGGAAATACTCTCCGGAGGACAAGATCCCCAACTTCGAATGTACGGCTCTGGACTCTCATGTTAAAGTGTCGGGCTATCTTGCCTTGGTACATTTTTAGTTGGACCTGCGACTGCTCCCGGAGCTCTTCGATCATGTCCAAGGATTCCTGGAGGAGGGCGTGGTTCCGGGTAGGATCGTAGGTGTCTTGCCTGTGAGAGGGGATCATAGCTTCTACTGGGATGACGGCCTCGCAACCGAAGGTCATGGAATAAGGCGTGTGCCCCGTCGAAGTTCTCTCTGTTGTGCGATAGGCCCAAAGTACTCGCGGAAGTTCTTCCGGCCAGTGAGCCTTGCAGGCTTGGAGTTTTTTCTTCAACGTGGTCTTTAATATTTTGTTTACAGCTTCCACTTGCCCATTAGCCTGGGGTCTGGCGACTGCGGAAAAGCTTTTGATAATTCCATGCGAAGCACAGAAGTTCGTGAAGTGCTCACTGTCAAACTGCTTTCCGTTGTCGGACACAATTTTCCGTGGAAGCCCAAAACGACACACTATATTCCTGATGACAAAATCCAGTGCTTTTTTAGATGTGACCGTGTTCATAGGTTCAGCTTCAGCCCATTTGGTGAAGTAGTCTACCGCGACTATGGCGTACTTCACTCCACCCTTTCCAGTTGGGAGGGAACCTACTAGGTCAATGCCCCAAACAGCGAACGGCCAGGGGCTAGTCATTAGGGTAATTTCTGTAGGCGGCGCTAGCGGAACCTTGGCGTACCTCTGGCACTGCTCACATGTCCTGACATAATCCACACAATCCTTCTTCATGGTGGGCCAGAAGTATCCTTGTCGAAGGATCTTTTTGGAGAGGCTCAGCCCGGAGGTATGATCGCCACAGAAGCCTCCGTGAATCTCATGGATGATGGCGCTGACTTCGGTTCCGGCAACACACCTAAGGAAGGGTATGGACAACCCCCTGCGGTAAAGCTTTCCATCCATAACCACGTATCGGGGAGCTTGATATTGGAGCTTCCTTGCGTCAGCTTTATTAGTGGGGAGCTCTCCGGTGGTGAGAAATCTGAGGATGGGCCCTATCCAGGAGTGGGAATGGTCGATGATGGCGTTTATCCTTCGTGTCTCAGTACTGGGGGCTTCTAAGTGCCCGATGGGGACTAAGCCATACTGTTCAATCTCCGGGTCCGTTGCAAGCTTGGCCAGCGTGTCCGCGAGTGAGTTCTGGTCCCGGGAGACCTGGCGGATTTGGTAGCCTTTGAAATGCTGCAGTAGGTCGCGGGAGAGAGACACGTTGGCAGCCATCCTTTCGCCTTTCGTCTGGTATTCCCCGGATATTTGGTTTACCACAAGTAGGGAGTCGCTGTATACTTCGATTTTTTGGGCTCCGACTTCTCTGGCCAGTCGTAACCCAGCTAACATGGCTTCGTGTTCTGCCTCGTTGTTGGATGCTGGGAACGGGAAACAGATGGCGCTCTGGAGCTGATGCCCTTGAGGAGATATTAGGATGACCCCCGCTCCAGCTCCTTTTTCATTTGAGGCTCCGTCTACATAGACCTTCCAGGTGGGAAGTTCCGGGACAGGATCTTCCGGGAGGTCATTCATTCCCAAGCATTCCACAATAAAGTCCGCGAGAGCTTGAACTTTTATGGAAACACGCGGTTGGTAGTGGACGTCGAACTGGCTCAGTTCCATGGCCCACTTAAGCAATCTGCCAGAAGACTCGGGCTTTTGCAGGACTTGTCGGAGAGGGTGGTTGGTGAGTACTTTGATGGTGTGCGCCTGGAAATATGGCCTCAGCTTCCGTGAAGCGATTAGCAAGCAGAGGGAGAGTTTCTCGATCATCGAATATCTGGACTCGGCGTCCAATAACCTCTTGCTTACGTAGTACACAGGGAGCTGGATACGGCCATCTTCCCGGACGAGAGCGGCACTTACTGCGTGCTCAGTCACAGCTAAGTATAAGAACAACGCCTCTCCTTCGACAGGTTTGGACAGAATGGGAGCTCGGGTTAAATGTTCTTTGAGGCGTTGGAAGGCTGCTTCGCATTCGGGGGTCCACTCGAACTTCTTGTTCCCTCGCAACACATTGAAGAAGGGGATACACTTGTCAGTGGCCTTGGATACGAAGCGGCTG